>NC_137027.1:8647649-8682649 GCF_032717465.1 Coenobita brevimanus | reverse complement strand
TGTCTTTTTTTCTAGTTCCTCTCTTTTTTAGGTCATAAATTGGTCAGAAAAATATCTAAGAAATAAACACACACACACACACACACACACACACACACACACACACATTATAATCCAAGCCTCTGTACCAGGAACTTCTGAGGTTCAATGCACAATCAAGGGCAAAAGTTCCCTGACGAACCCATTGTCTCTACTCCACACGTAGAGCTTGTCCGCCACCTTCCCAGACGCATAATAACGAAGAGAATCATTTATAAGCAGACAAAAACCCCAAACCTCCCTCAGTTTAGAAATGTTGGCTAACAATGAAAGTGAGAATTACAGGAGGTAAAATATGAGGCAAACTTCTAGGCATAGAGGTATACTCTGACTCGTGGTTCACCTCGGTTCACACCTTGGCCAAAACTAATTGTCTGTTCACTCTAATTAGGAGTAAAATTGCCCTGTCTCCATCTTGAATGCTCAGCTCTAGCAATAATTCACACTAGACTACTGTGCTAGTCACGATGTATGAAGAAAAGGATGTAAAGCCATAGAACTGTCATATTCTACTACTGAGTTACAGGGAAATTGCCCACCAAAGGATAATAATCTCTACCGAATTAAGGCGAATGAACTGATGCAAAGAACAAAACATCGGCACTCATAAGCTAGCGTGACTAAGAGCCTGAAGGGAAGAATTATCCAGATTCGATCCTCAGGACATTTCTCAGCCTCAACACCTGCCTGTTCTTCCTTATCTTCCCACAGACCAACTCCTTCCTGACAATTTTAATAATGTGTCCTGATGGTAGGAAGAATGAAAAAAAAAATCATGGTGAAGGGGTCGAGGAAAGTTATACCTCATTCCATCACCTTGAAAGCTGAATAATATCGTCTTGAGGTAGCAGGAATATAATTTTGAAGACGTCTTGGTGGCGAAGGAATAATGGATTGCTTCTGCAGAATTTCCTATTACACGAAAATACGGACTTTTTATGCAGCTGATTTCCTTGCATATCGACTGAAAAAATCCCGAACATGGTAGTCATCATGGAGGAGGTATGAAACTCGCTAAGGATTCCACTGTAACTGTTTTAATAATACTTACGTTAATGGTTCATGCGCTCGCCAAGAACGTTGTGAAAAGTAACTGTGAAAGCGGAGATAGAAGAGTGAAGGTTGCACAGGAAGGCAACATACTTTCAATCTCAGAATCTAAATTTTTACTCAGTTCTTACTATTACAAGACTATTTGTTTTAGAAAGCACCCTAATAGTACAGGGGTTAGTGAAGGCAATATCTAACCTTTCCATTTCGAAAAATTTCTCTACATCTAAATTTTATCGTCTGAAGATAGCACAAGTAAAACGTAAAAGATGTCCTCGAGGTTAAGTTGTTTTTAAAAAGTAGCAACTGTAAAAAATGTCTATACTCGTACTATATACATTTTTTACTGAGCCTTGTACGAGTTGCGGGATTGATTTTTGTCTGTAACCTTAACCTGTCGCATTTCCTTATATGTACAGTTGTTATTCAGTTATGGAGTTTTTTTTTTTTTCTTGCATGACGAAAATCCCTATCATCCTTGTCCCCTTACAGCTTAGTTGATGGCCAAGTGTAGTCAGACTGGAGGGCGGTTTCACGAAGACACATTTCTACCAAATAACTACACCCCTTCAAATTTCTTTTAATCAAAACTTATTTTAAAAGTTGTGGGATTGGCCCAGTTCCGTCAGGTAAAAACAAACAAACTGTAGTACTGCAACACACACAGACAAAAAATTACTGATAAGGTACATACTGTTATTGTGCCTTATTTTGTGCACTGTTATAAGAGTGCAGTCGTAGCCTATTGTATTTCCTTATTAGCAGTTGTTATTGCGTAGGTAATGATGAAGCTAATTTAAGAAGCTTGTCAGTAATAATGGAGCAACGATGACAATGTTGAAGAGTCTAATTTTTTTTTTTTTTTTTCCCGTCTCAAGTTTCTTAAGTTTAGTCTTGCATTACCTCCCACGTTATACCGTTTTTCTCTCAACATTTTTTTCTTTATTTCTTTTTTTTTGAGGAAGGTGTGAAAGTACTATTAAAAGAATAATAATATTAACATGAAAGAATTAGATCTTGTTGCCACAGTGCCGTGAGTGGGTAAGAAGGAAAATAGTGTACCTAATAACTGAAACTGTATGCCTTAAGAGAGTTTAAGTTGGGCCGAAACTGTTATCCCATCCTGTGAAAACAAACCAGCTAAAACTATCTGCATATTCAAACGCCTGATCCCAGAGTTCATTCAGGATGGCTGCAACTAAAACGCCATCAGATCTCTTCATTACACCTCGTCTCCACTCCCCTCACCACCATTTCAAGCCTCTTCATCACAACTCTCCACCACTCCAAGCCTCTCTGTCACCACTCCCTCTCACCACTCCAAGCCTCTCTGTCACCACTCCCCCTGCCATTCCAAGCTTCTCCATCACAACTCACCACTCCCTCCCATCACTCCAAGGCTCCATCTCACAAGTCATCGCCATTCTTTTCCACATTCGAAGCCTCCTCTATCATCAAGCTTTTCTGTCACCTTTTCTGTCACTCTCCTCTGCCACTTCAAGCCTTTCCATCACAAGGTCATTCTTTCATCACTCCCTCCCACCACTCCATAATGTAGAATAATGTGTATCTCCGACTCTATCCCGTAGTTCTCAGGGCTATCATTACCATTAGCTCCTTTACTACAAGATCCTTCTCTTTCTAAATATAATCGTCACCCCGTGTTAAAAATATTACGGAAAAATTATACCTGTGAGGGTGTTATTAGAGGTCGATTTTGGTTCCTGTCAAACGGACGTGAAAAAGTCTCGCATTAACCAGAGCAAAATACAACGCATGTCCTCGGGTTAAAGGGCCCAGACAGGTGTTACTTGTGCTCAAAAGTCCCGCGCTGAACTCTATGCCGCGAGGAACCCATAACCTTGGCGTGACCTAGGGGTGGAGGGGAGTCCGCAAGGTGGGGAGGAGGGTGAGGGAGAGAGGGAAGGGTGGGAGGTGATGGGTGCGAGATAAGGGGTGAGAGGAAGAGGGTGGGGTGAGGGAAATGGTTAAGGGTGGGAGGGGGAGTGTGGATATAAGATCCTCCCTGAATTTTTCTGTCTCCACTCAACAACAATAACCTCCACACGCGACACTCCATCCTTGTCCCCTCAGGTGACGCATAAATGAGATTCATCATTTTTATCATTACCATCGTCATCATCACTACCACCACCATCACTTTCTTTATTACCATCATTATTCGTCATCATCACTACCACCACCACCACTTCCTTTATCATCATCATCATCGCCACTCGACAACAATCCCAGCACACACGACACTCCACCCTCTTTTATATACTACGTCTCCACAAAGTCCGTCTGTATTGTACATATTGAGAATCATCATCATCATCATCACCATCATCACTCAGCTACGATCCCTTCTCCATCACCACCATTCTCATCACAATCATCATCATACACAGCTACCATCCTTCCCACAATGATGCTTCTTTCCTTCATACATGGAGAGGTTCATCATCATCAATTATCATCATCATCATCAACATCACTCAACCAAACAACCTACCAGTCCGTCAGCCTTGGGGATTATTGTTCAGTAGGTAACTTTTCATCACCACCATCACTATCACCACTACCATCATCACCACTACCATCATCATCTCGAACCAACCCCTTAGGAGACAATGACCATGTACAGTTCGGATACATACTTAAATTTTCTTGTACATATTAGCATGGTACCCTTATAATTATGTGTCAAAAAGTGTGACTCTGGAGAAATAGTGTGACAGAGGGTCAAATGTGTGAGAAAAAGTGTGAGAGATTGTAAGAATAAGTGACTGTAAGTGGGTGTGAAAGTGAGCCTGTGAATGCGATAGTTATTGTGAGAGTGTCATGGAGTGAGTGTGTGATGTGATAGAGTGAGCAGATCTGAGAGTATGAATTAGTGTGACAGAGTGAGTGTGTGAGAAAATTGAAGTGTGATGGAGTAAGTGTGAAAGTGTAATGAAGTGAGTAGGTGTGAGAGTGTAATGAAATGAATAAGTATGAGAGTGTGACTGTGTGAGTGAGTGAGCATGTGATAAAAAGTGTGAGTTTATGAGATTGTGCCAGAGTTAGTGAGTGTGAGAGTATAATAAAGTGAGTGTGAGTATATGATAAAGGGAGTGAAGGTGAAATGTGGCTGCGATTGAGTGTGACTGTGGTAGGCTGAGAGTGTGATAGAGTCGCTGAGAGTGTCAGGAAGAGTAAAAATAAGCATAAGTGTGACACAGTGACTGAGTTGACATACCCCTATCCTACTGCATGTACCGTGACAAAAATACTTCCGCCCACCATAATTCAAACTCAGCCATCATTCCACCCCAGTCTGTCTTCATGCACCCTATCCTTACATCCTATCCTTCGCAACCAGAACCTTGAAAAAAATAATAAATAAAAAAGAACTTACCTTCGCCAATGCCATTAAGGTTTATGAATCACCGCTGCAATCCTTATTTCCTACCAGACGAAAACTTTTACGGTCTCACATGGTCAGTTGATTCTACGGTCTTAGTTCGCCCTGTCTCATAGAATCAAAAAGCGTATACCTCCTCTAACGCAAAAAAAAAATCATGATTTAGCCTTGCATCTGGGTCAGGATCCACCTCAAAGTCTAATCAGTCCTTCCTTGACCCATTGCCAACCTGTCCACCAGATTTCAGTGATGTCTAATATTAAATTTTTGAGGTATCTCGTACACAAACAGACAAACCGACAAAAAACGCAGGTGAATTCATAAACTCCGTCCTACTTCGTTGGTGGAGGTAATTATCTTGTAAGTATCTTGATGTAGCACGTTTATTTTAACCCGAGGATGATCCATAGCTCCTATCAGCTCAGTTCATGGCCACTGTAGTCAGCGCGAGATTCCTTTCCTAAATCTAATAAAATCGTCCGGTAGCAACCCGAATAAACTTAAAAATGGCAACAAAAACATCGCTCGGATTCACGAGATTAAGATTCTCGTCAAGACTAGAGGTCAGGAAAAGTAGGAAGTTTTTGCTGCTGCCACGTGAGGATTATGTAAGGGGTGTGTTCCGGGTGGCATGGGAGGGCTCGTAACTCCCTTTGTTTAGCGATTTATATTTTTTACTGCTCATTAACTTTCTCTTGTATATTATTCATATTGTTTTAAAATCATTATCATTAGTCTTCGTAACGTACAGGAGGGTAATGAGGTGTAATATGCAGACTAAATTGCTTTGGCAGAGGTCTCACGAAATCTTCAAAATCTTAACATTGTCTAGGGAGTTATTCATATCGTTTTAAAATATAGTTTCCCTCAATAACGTACAGAAGGATACTGAGGTAAAAGGTGCAGAATGAACAGCTAAGGAGGATGTCTTACGAATCCTCCAAAGCTACTCAGAAGGTGACCCTGTGAGATTCGTTTTTGTAAGGGCGCTTTCCAGGAACCGGCTTGAGTGAGGGATGGAGGTGCATTGTGAGGGAAGTAGGAAAATAACACACACACACACACACACACACACACACACACACACACACACACACACACACACACACACACACACACAATGAAGAAGACCGTGCCTGATTTGATAAAAGGTGTACAGTTATCGAAAGACTGTATAGGTGTGTGTGTGTGTGTGTGTGTGTGTGTGTGTGTGTGTGTGTGTGTGTCTGTGAAAGTAGGAAATTTTTCAGGCGTAAAAGGTACGTGTGTGTGTGTGTGTGTGTGTGTGTGTGTGTGTGTGTGTGTGAAAGTAGGAAAATTTTCAGGAGTAAAAGGTACGTGTGTGTGTGTGTGTGTGTGTGTGTGTGTGTGTGTGTGAAAGTAGGAAAATTTTCAGGAGTAAAAGGTACGTGTGTGTGTGTGTGTGTGTATGAAAGTAGGAAATTTTTCAGAAGGTAAGAGGTAAGTTGCCTTCACCTCATCATGAAATGTTGTTGACCTACCTACCAAACATGTCCATTTCAGCAACAGAAAGATTATTACATTACTGTCAGTCTCGTTTAATCATTTCGCACTTCATATTGATTACGTCCACTCTTACATAATTAATATTGTCACATTTGCTATCAGTGCTGTTTGAAGTCTCCCCTTCATTTATTTTTATATACTGGTCAAATAGTTTGCTTACACATACAGATCATATAAGCACCCTCAATCATTTTATAACACCACTTTCCTAGCATATACTCTCTATGGAAGGTGGGTATGAGCGCCGAACTGGTGATATGTGAAGGTTTGTGGCACGTTGGAGTACTGCCGTGGCTCAGGTAAACTATTATATATGTGCCAGGGTTCGGATACATACATAACAGTTCAGTGTCAGAAAGATCAGCGAGTTCTGTCGTCGAGGGTAAGGAGTTGTTTTTGTTGAGAATGGGGAATTTCCACCATTGACAGTAAGACGTTTTTATCGTTGAGAATAAGACGTTTTCGTCATCGTGAGTCAAGCGTTTTAATGTGGAGTGTAACTAACTGCCTCTTCAAACTCACATCTGACTCTAACATATTCTGGCGCAAATTTGGCCGATGGTGTAGGTCTGTATAAATATTTGGAAGAACACTTGTTTCACTGGGCTGAGTTCTGGGCAAGCTGTTTCTCAATGCCAACTATATTATATAGAGGACAGTGAAAAACAGCTTGCCCAGAACGTAA
Source organism: Coenobita brevimanus (assembly GCF_032717465.1). Lineage (NCBI taxonomy): Eukaryota > Metazoa > Arthropoda > Malacostraca > Decapoda > Coenobitidae > Coenobita > Coenobita brevimanus. The sequence continues at coordinate 8,675,942 of NC_137027.1, read as the reverse complement.
TCCAGTGACACGGGGTATTTTTCATTTTACATTTACCCCGACTTACAGAATCGGATAGTTTTGCGTCAGATTATAGGTCATATACTAGTAACTCCACTGTCACCTAAAATGCGGTCCTAAATCTGATTCTGCCCTTATTTTGGAGAGGTCCTAAGATATTTTTGTCACTGAGAGTGTGATTTTCTACTGTTAAGGGTGGGAAGCTGCTGTTAAGAGAGGGAAGTTTCTGCTGTGTGTATTGTTAAGAGTGGAATGCTTCTCTTGTTAAGAATGGAAAATATGTATTATTAAGAATGCAAAGTTTCTATAAGAGAGACGAGCTTCTGTTGTAAAAAAATGGAAAGCCTATTGATAAGAGTTAAGAGGAGAGCTAAGAGGAGAGTTTCTTTTGTTTAGAGTGAAAAAATTCTACTGTTAAGACTGGAAGAATTTATTGTTAAGAGCAGAAGTTTTTGTCATTAACGGTACGGCAGGATTCTGTCGTCGAAAGCAGCTTTCTGTCTTTCCTTCAAAAGTACCACATATAAGAAACTCGTTCTGCACGGGAAAATCCCCAAGGTACAGGTTCTAAGGTGAGTCAGGTGAGTGAGAGGGCAGGAGGGTTTGGCAACAGGGAAGGGTGATCTTACTTCCCTGCAGAATAATACCACTCCCTATGACTCTCTCTCTCTCTCTCTCTCTCTCTCTCTCTCTCAGCTGAATAAAATCATCTGGCATTAGCTGGAATAAAGTGCTGGAATTGCGCCGACGACGAGAGGTTTAACCCCTTCAAAACCATGGTGTATTTTCTTTTTTTGTTACTGCCAGACGATTTTACTCAACTCAGTCAAGATCTATATTAATAAAGGGGTTAATGAAAGCTGAATCTAACCCCTCCTGTTCGAAATGTCTCTCCTGAAGTAAACAAAATCGTCTGAAGGCAGCAAGAATATAAGTAAAAACTGCGTCATCAAAGTAAAGGGAGAAATAACGTCATGTATTCCATTTTTTTAAATTTTATTTTAATTTAGTGTCACGAGTTTATGATATATCCAAGGTGACTAAAACAAACACACACACACACACACACACACACACACACACACACACACACACACACACACACACACACACACACACACACACACACACACACACACACACACACACACACACACCTGCAAATTCTCTACTTCCAATTACCTATATTCTTTTTACTCTAAATTTGGCCAAAAAATACCACTTATCCCAATTGAATGCGGAATTATACCAGTAAATTAACACCAGAATATGGATCAAGTCACGTAGCATTGTCTTTTTCTGACGCTGTAATGCTGGTCAAGAAAAAGTGCCATGGAAAAATGTAGAGCTGTAGCATTGCCCTTTTTCTGCCTCTATAATGCTAGTCACGAAGATGCGCTACGGAAAAAATGTAGAGATGTAGCACTGTCTTTTTATGCCACCATAATGCTAGTCACGAAGAGGTGCTTAGGAAATAATAAGGAGCCGTGGCATCGCATTTTTCTTCCTCTGAACTATGCGAAATAAGCCACAAAAAGGACGAAAATTTTTGGCCAAAGTTAAGGTGAACGAACTGTGATCAACTCAGTCTCTCTCCCGTCGCTTCCACATGACATTAATATTATCTCTTTATCAGAAAATTCGATTCCCCTTCATTATCTCCAGAAAATTCTATTACCCTCTAATATACGTTATCTTCAAATTTTATCAGCAATCAAATAATCTGCGTTCCTCCTTCCCGCCATTTCCATATCAACTCAATTTTTATATTTCATCGCTAAATTCGTTATCATATTGCCTTTATCGCTAATTATATGTCGCTCTGCATTCAAGATCAGAGTTCATTGGCCTTTTGAATTAGAGTTACGCCTTTTATGAATTATTGTAATTATTTTTAGACGGTTTTATTCCGCTTTGGAGAGGTCTTGAGGTGAAGAGGTTGAAAATGGAGGAGGACGTGAAGTAGGGTGGCTTACCTTGGTGGGGGAGAGCGGTGGCGGGTTCACTCAGCGATCAGATAGATAGATAGATAGATGGATAGATAGATAATGGATGGATAGAGAGATAGATAAATAGATCGATAGATAAAAAGGTAAATATGGGTAAGTAGGTAGGTAGATAAGAAGGCCAGTACACAGGAGACCGATAGATAAGTAGATAGGTAGGTAGGTAGGTAGATAAACTGATAAGTAGATAGGTAGTTAAGCCGAAACACAGACTGACCGACAGACAAACAGACAGATAGGCAGATAGATAGACAGATATATGGATGAATTTATAGAAAGATAGACAGATCGACAGCATGGCAAGTAAACAGACAGACAGGTGAATAAACAGAGACAGATATGGATAGTCTGACTGACTGACCGACAAATCGCTAGGTAAAGGAATAGAATAACAGCCTGTATTTGAGCCTATTCTGTTGTTGTGCATGGATAATCAAAGGTAAACACAGCCAGGTTCCTTTGACCACGAGAAGGTTGAAAGAGAAAGTGTAAAGAAGGGAGACTGGCGAGGGGAATGAGCAGAGGACGAAAAGAGAGAGAGAGAGAGAGAGAGAGAGAGAGAGAGAGAGAGAGAGAGAGAGAGAGAAATGGGAAAATAATAACGGATAATTAAATATTAGATTAAAGTTTAACGAAAAACTGGATTTATTTCCTACCTCTTTAGTGCCTTGATGTCTTTTATTCTTGCTGCTTCCAGACGATTTTATTCAGCTTAGGATGGACCTCACGTACTGCAGAGGTTAACGCCTGCAAAAAAAAAAAAAAACAATAAAATAATGAAAAAATAAATAGACAAATCATAGGAATTTTAGATGTCAGGGTAAACATTTGCAAACATACCTATTTCCATGTTTCAACTTTAAATCGTTAGGTGGAATCCAAGCTTCCATTTTGTAGTGATAATTGCTAAGGGGTACGTAGCGGAGATAGAACGTATTTGCCTCTTCGACACACCTGTATCATTGCCAGGCTGACCATATCTATTAGCCACAAGTGTTCCTTAAATGACTTACGAATTAGGGGTGAGATGTGAAGGGGGAGGGAGGAGACCGAAGATGAGATGGAAGGGATGGAGTGGAGATTTACATGCCACAGAGAGGAGTGAGTTGGAGACAGAGCAGGATTAATGCGTGTGGCTAAAGGGAGAGAGAGAGAGAGAGGGGGGGGGGGACATAAAAGATACAGGAAACAACGATAGAAATTAGTTACCAGCTTTGACATACTGAGGACAGAGAAAGTTAAATCGCCTCTGCAAAGGTAATCGGGATAGAATAATGAAGGCTATATAGTCTCTCTCTCTCTCTCTCTCTCTCTCTCTCTCTCTCTCTCTCTCTCTCTCTCTCACGACAAAAGGAGAAAAAGGGAACGCGGTGGAAAACAAGAAAACAGGTACATGAGGGAGAGTTTTGTGGAGTGGCGAAAGAGAGAGTGATGATGATTTCCGAGCGAGAGATTTGAAGCCCTTCCTGTTAGGAGTCACAACACACACACACACACACACCAACACACACACACACACACACACACACACACACACACACATACACACGGAAAGACAGACAGAGAGACAGACAGAAGCACACATTTAAAAAAAAAAAATACATACCTCTGTACATAGAAACACCAATGCTTTAAATTACAGAAGGACACACACACACACACACACACACACACGTGGCGGCAACCTCGGTTCAGGTTTATTCAGCCTGGATCTCTCTCTCTCTCTCTCTCTCTCTCTCTCTCTCTCTCTCTCTCTTTCATCGTGTGCTGTTATCATCATCATCATCACGTTCATAGTCGTTACCACCTTTTTCATCATCATAATCATCATATTCATCATTTCAGCAATCTTTTTCTGCATCATCATTATCCTTTTAGTGACCATCATCATCATCTTTTCCTGCAGAACTATCATCATCATCATCATCACCATCATCATCACCATCATTATCATCATCATCATCATCATCATCATCATCACTGGGCACATTGTAGGGGAGACTCGTATGATTTAGCAAGCTGCAGGCCTATAAATTATAGTCTAACTCTGGGTTTTCCCTAAGCCTGCCCTCATATCACTGGCTCCTGGGCCCTGGGGGGATGTGTGTGTGTGTGTGTGTGTGTGTGTGTGTGTGTGTGTGAGAGAGAGAGAGAGAGAGAGAGAGAGAGAGAGAGAGAGAGAGAGAGATGGTGGTAGCGTGGCGGTCGTGACGGTGGTTGTGCTGCTGGTGGTGGTGTCGTAGTGATGATGGTGATGTAATAGTGACGGTAGCGAAGGTGGTGGTGGTGGTGAGGTGGCGGTGAGGGTGAGGGTGGTATGATGTGGTTGTGATGGTGATGGTGGTGCTGTGATGGTGGTGGTGGTGGTCGTGTGGTGGTGTTGGTGTGGCTTAAAGTGAATATTAATGTAAGGAGTGAGAGATAGAAGGCCAATGCACTGTACCCCAGGCAAGTAGGAACTCCAGAGGTCTAATGAGAACAGCCATTTATTTTCACCACCGTCATCATTATCATTATCATGTTCACCTTGCTGTCGTTATTGTGGATGATTGAGACTCATTCTCTCGTGACCTCCGTGGACTGTATGCTATGCTTACGTGGCCTGACTCTTGTAATCCACCATCTTTCTGTCCAGTCATACGGAGGGAGCTAAGGGACGTTTGTATGAACCTGGAGCAAGACTAGTAACCGCAGCAAGGTAAACATGGTAACAATATTGATGACGCTGGGTTAGAAAGAAAGAAAAAAAACTCTCCTTATTGGAACTTCGGAGTTTCCATTTGCCCCGGGTATAGTGCAATGGCCTTCTCTCCGTCGCTTCTCACACTGATACTCCCCTTCTACCCCACCACCACCTGTTTAACTACCACCACCACCATCACTCTCATTACTACATCACACCACCATCACCATCATCACCTCATCACCACCGTCATTACCACGCCACCATCGTCACCATCACATTAGTTAAGTCTGTGCCACTATATGAAAGCGTCTCCCGGCACCAAATTTACCTTATTCCCCGGTAATTAGTGAGATGGATGGGATTTAGAAACAGAAAAGCATATAAACACATCATTATGATATGAATAGAACCTCACGCCATCTAAAAATGATAGAAAAGCTCGTGATCGTGGTGATGATGATGATGATGATGAGCATTTTGTCAAGTCAATAAAGCATTACACAAACCAGTAATGACGGACTCTCCTTCCTGCAGTCGCTTATTAGTTTTTATGTTTTTTGTTTGTTTTCAATATGCCTTAAACTGAATACCTCACTTAAGGATATTTTGTAGTTTCAGATTCTATTAATATTCTCAGGCTCTTGTAACTCACTCTAAGCTAAACAGAATCGTCTGGATTTAAAAGATATAGAATTCTGACGTTGCCTTGACTGGAGTTGCCTTTTACTGTCACCACTTCATCTCTCGCTCATCGTCGAACTGTTGCATTTGTGTCTCTTTTCAGTCGCTGCTTCAATGGTCACTGCCCTTCTGAACTGTCTGCCTGCATCCCCCCTCCGTTACCGCAGGCACGTAGCACCTGTGTGGCAGTAAACTCTCATCCCTTTTCTGTCCATCTCTCCCATGCAAGAGTTAACTGATACTCACAGTCCTTCACGTAAGCAACAGATCTACTCAGGAACTGTTTTCCTTTGCCTGTCTTTCCTTTTGCTCTAGCCTCCAGTCCTTTAAACGCAATATGTCCAGACATCGTCGAAATGGACTGCTCATGAATTTGGTTCTCCTCTTCCCCCCTTTTTATTTTCATTCTTTCTATTGGAGGGAACAGGCTTGCGGGCTAGTAGCTTTTGGTTCTCTCTTCCTTGCATAAAAAATATAAGGTGTATTGAGAGAAGTATCAACAATATCATTCTCGTATACACATTCTTATCTGAAAGAAAAATAAATAAGCTGTTGGCCGTCAGTAAGGATGACATGCGAAAAGACACAACCATGAGAAGGTAATGTATCAGATCGGACCAGTTCCTTCAGCCTCGTTTCAATTTGTTGAGTTAAGATTGCTTTTCCTATTGTTTTTAGACCTCTGTACTCAGATCTCATTAACTCACTGACACTAGTAGTGAGTTTTCTTGATATAATCTGTCTTCCATTAAATGACTGTCTTCAACTATGGGAGAGACTTATAGTAGTGAAGGAGTTAACGAAGCCTATATTAATCCCTCCAGTTTGAAAAGTTTTCTTCATATGAAGAATATGGTCTGACTATGGCAAGAATAAAGCTAAAATTATACGTCCTTTAGCTAAAGGAGTTGACAGCCCAAATTACAACACTTCCTTCCATCCTGCTAACCAGTGTTTGGTGTCATGATCCTTCTCAGACGTCATTAGGATTCCAGTTATCTAATTATCTATGTGTTTTGCTCTCGAGGCCCCCTTCATCACGTGTCAGGACCTCGTAACACTGGAGCCGTAGTCTAATGTACAGTCGAGTCGTAAGGAGGCGGAAGAGGGTACGTAACACCTCTTCCGTACTGATTTATCTCGGTGTTACACCTTATCATTCTCTTGCATACTACTGTACTTACCTTTTTTTTAAATTAACATGGATTCCTATAATAACATACAAGAGGTTACTGAGATGTCATATGCAAAATAAATCGCCAAAGAAGAACGTTATGGGGAAATCTCCAAATCCACTCATAATACGATCCTGTGCCCATTTGCAGCCACAACTTATACAGACCCTTACACTACAGGACGTCCCTTCACAACTACGGGAAATAAGTTTGTCACATTTCAAACTAGCGTAATGCATACTGGTAATGATATGACACTTGAGTTATTATTAATATTAACTGTGACACTGTTTCTTCCGTGTCTGTGGCCGGGTATATACTGTAATATAGGTATGTTGAAGGAGATTTAGAGACAAACCCAAAGAGATATATAACTAGATGCCTAATAAGATCTGGGAACTAAGATTTAAAAAACAGAACCATAAGAACACAACCACAAGTATGCATGACAGACAAACAACTAAAACCAAGGCTGAAGCAACTGGCCTTATTCTACACTTGATAGAAACCGCAGTTAAACAATAGCTGGAAGTGTCGCATACTGCTTTAACCCTCTCACAGTCAAGACATCCATGGGTTTCTTTTCTGCCTAACGCCAGACGAATTTATTCAGTGGAGAGAAGCTCTCTATATCTATCTATCTATCTATCTATCTATCTATCTATCTATATATATATATATATATATATATATATATATATATATATATATATATATATATATATATATATATATAAAGTGCATTTAAGTACATTTGTACATGTCTTTGACGCTAGATAACGCATGGCACAAAGCAGCTGTGTGTGTAACGCATGGTGGATGAGACCTGGAGCACACTCATAAGAATGACATATAAGGAACGTTGTTGATATCTGGGTACTGAGGTATAAAAACAACCAGAAGCACGATGACCAAGTGTTCTGAGCAAGGTCACTTTACCACAGTCTGTTCGCACCTAGGCTAGAAATACGAGTAGAAACATGGATTCTAAATCCAATGGTTGTGTACTGGAGTTCGGTGGAATGTTTTGGTGATTTCCTACAGCCAAACAACGGAAACCAAGGATAAAGTAACTGGGTTGGTCCGACAGCTGATGTAAGATGAAACTCTGACGAGGCTGGAAATGCAGCAGACAGCCTTGAATATATTCCGTAAAAAAGAAAAATAAACGATTGTAATAACTAAGGTCACTCAGTGCAGCTGCACATTTACTTTACCTCCTTAAAAAAGTCTCTAGAAACTTATAACTATAGTTCAATATAATTTTGCATATGTTTTGTTCTGACACAGACTACACAACCGTCCTGTACGCAACAAATGCCACCATACCCCTACTTATGTCACCCCTTGGACACGAATACCCTCCATCCATACTAAATACATGCTAGGGCTGTCTCAACTAGCACTGGTGTGATTGTATTAGCGGTGTGTTTATTTAAAAAAACAATGGCTGAGTCTTGTGGCTGAGCAGTTAACAATGTTTTAGCGAGATTCATATCTTTAAACTCCCTCAGCTTGGGCTCGATCTTGCGCATTTCGTGTCAGCAGTCCTTACCTCTACCATTAGACCACTACTCCCTCCTACCAGACATATCGCAGTGTGCCCAGAGACGACAGAAAGAAGACAAACATGGGGTACGTAATCACGGAGGGTAATGAGGTAGAGTAGTGGGTCAGTGAGGTTAGTATAAAGGAGTACAAAGGAATACATGGGAAAGCAAACAGCGACAGACCTGTTTGTCCTTTAGCAGCTATTCGGTATAGGGAAGGTTACAACTAACAAAATTATTATCTCAGTTAAAGTCAAGAAAAGAAAAGCAAGAAGAATCCCCCCACCCACCAAACTTTCCAGCCGAAGCCGGCAGGAAATAGTGAGAAGGATTACCAAGCAGCACAGAAAAACTGCCATGGAAAATTCATAGGAAAGAAGGAAAAGAAATCTTATTCTGCATTAAATACCTGCAAGGGAAGGCAGAGCGGGTGATGAGGCAAAGAGGTAGGGTGGTAAGGCAGAGCGGTAGGGTTGTGAAACAAAGAAGTAGGATGGTGAGGCAGAGAAGTAAAGTGTAGAGGAAGAGAGGTAGGGTGGTAAGGCACAGAGGTAAGGTGGTGAGGCAGAGGGGATGGTGAGGCAGAGGGGGTGGTGAGGCAGGAAGGGTAGTGAGGTAAGGAGGGTAGTGAGGCAGGGCGGGTAGTGAGGCAGGGAGGGTGGTGAGGCAGTGGGTAGAGGCACGGTAGAGGCACGGCCTGTTTGAGAAGGCCGTGGTAGGGGTGAGCCATGGCGAGTAGTGAGACAGAGAGGATGGTGTGGCAGGGCGGGAGGTGAGACAGGGAGGGATGATAAGGCAGGGAGTGTAGTTAGGCCGAAAACGACAGCGACTGGAAGACCATGAGGTAGGGTGTAGGTGAGGTAGGGTTATGGGGGGTGGGGGGATGTATGGCAGTGGTAAAGCAAGAGAGAGAGAGAGAGAGAAAGGGTGGGTGGGAAGGAGGTCAGGTGCAAGAGAGGGTCAGACACCGTACGTGAGTTAACAAATGTACCGTTACTCACTGCACCATGCAAGGCGGTAGAGGAGGGGAGGAGGAACAGAAAAGGGAGGAGGAGGGAGAGGGGGAAAGGAAGGCGGGGAGAAGCAACGGGGTAAAGAAGGAGGAGGGAGAGGAGAGGGTGGAGGGAAAGGAGAAAAAGACAGAAGACGAGAGAGGAGAAAGGCTGGGGGGAGGAGCGAGAGGGGAAATGAAAAGGAAGAGGAGAAAAAGAGGGGGGCACGAATCTGCAGAGGAATGTTACGTAATATGGAATAAAGTTCCATTTTTCTCCAGTTCCTTCCCTCCCTATCCACACCTTGCACTCCCACACACGTACCACATAGAGCCGTCCTCATGACTTTTCCCCCTTTCTACACCTACCTGTAGCTTTCACCACATTATCCTCACATATTTTCCTCATGTGACCTTACACTTAGTACAAAAGTTATCGATGCACACTACACGAAAGACAGTCTAACACCATTAGCGTTGTCTGGCGCAAAAATGCTTTATGATTCCTCCTCACATTGATAAACTTGCCTTTTCATGAGAATGCATTATCGCTTGCTTGTGATGTGTCCTAGGTGGTACTGTTATCATATAAATATCGAGATGGTAATAAATTAATCAGCAGGGGACATCACAAGCCATGGTGATCATTTAGGATATCCCTGTCATTCTCCCTCCTTCTATTATTTTGAGCTAGTGTACCTTAGGGCGAATATAAGGTACAGTAGTAATAGTTTTATCACTAAGGCTCCTGTGACTCACTCGACTGAATAAAGTCCAATAATAATAATAATAATGATAATAATAATAATAATGATAATAATAATAATAATAATAATAATAATAATAATAATAATAAAAATAATAATAAAATAATAATTATTACTACTTTCGATATTTATACATAGACATTTTGATAACCATGAACTGATGTTTTAGTTTTAATTATATTGACTTCTATTCCACCGAGTATTTCCAGGTATGGCGTTAGTTATTTCAGCATTAAGGTTTTCATTTTGCCTTATATATATTTCTGATTAACGACAGACGACTACATTCTGCTACACAAATTATTCCCAGCGAAAAGGGGCAAAATCTGTCTAAATTTAACTCATCCACTGATTTCAACAAACTTAAGAATTTTAGTCGAGTTAACGTAAGATCTTGGTATTAAGGGGAATCTTGCCTTAAAAGTTTCATGTACGCTACTTACTGTAATATCGACCTGGTTTGATTAAATAACATACAAGGGGATGCTGAGATGTAAAGTGCAGAATAAATAGGTAAGGAAGAGGCGTTACGAAACCTCCAAAGGCACTTAAAAGAAGAGACCATGAGAGTAAATTATAACTGCTTCTTCAGATGCTTTTGCTTATTTGTTTTGATAATAACAAATTTATATTTCGTTTAACTATAATCACTTATATTCCACAGTGCATTTTCAGCTTCCATCTGACTAACTTTTACTTTTTCATTCCAGAAAATATTTGGTATATTCCCACTAGTTCCTCAAACAAAAAAAATCCACAGCAACCGATCAAAAATGCAGCACAGACAGCCATAAAAGAAAGTAAAAAAAAAAAAGATCTGCCACAAGATTGAAAAACAGATAATTAGAAAAAATATTGTCATTATGTGGAGCAGAGAGTAACTGAAAAAGGTTATTAATTCTTTAACAAAATCGGCTTAAAAAAATCATCTGAGGGGGAAAAAATCAGCCCAGCATGTGGAACAGATAATGAATATCAGCGTATAAATTTGCTATAACATCAGAGAGAAAAAAAATAATAAAAATTACCAACCGAGCATGTGGCAAAGACAGTCATAAAAAAAAAGAAAAGAAAAGTTACAAAATCTGCTGTTAATCAAAATATCTCCTAACTACAAAGGAAAATAGTAAAAAAAAGAAGTAGAAAGCAGAGCAAAAAGAAGACGATTCAAGATGCTTCAACCTTCACAAGACTGGGCCTCTGGGATGAAGGCCAGTTTCGGGTGGGCCGACTACCTCATTTTTGGCGGGATGTTGCTCGCCTCCCTCTGCATCGGCATCTTCTACGCCATCAAGGGCAGGAACAAGGCCAATGACGAGTTCCTGATGGGAGGCCGAAGTCTGACATGCTTCCCTGTCTCCTTGTCGCTTCTGGCATCGTATATCTCGGCTATTTTAGTGCTTGGTGAGTAAAATTGATAGTGAGGAGGTGAGTGAGAGGTGATGTGACGAATTCCTACTGGGGCCGAAGTGCGACCTGTTTCCCTGTTTCCATATCCCTTCTGGCATCATATATCTCGGCTATTTTGGTGCTGTTGAGTTATTTAGGATTTTGGAGATTGTTGTGGTGATGATCTGGTATTGTGGTGATGGTGATGAGTGGTGATGATGCAAGTGAGTGGTGGTGAAGATGGTGATCAGAAAGAGCTGTGGTGAAGGGTTGATGGATGGTAATTTAGTTGAAGACGGTGAATAATGAGAAAAATTCGATTCCTGCTGGGGCCAAAATCTAACCTGTTTCCTCGCCATCATGTAGCTTCTGTCATCCTATATCTCGGCAATATTAGTACTTGGTAGGCACTGAGGAGTCTGGTGAACATTTTGATGATGGTGAGTATTGAGAAAACGGTGACTAGTGAAAAATTAACCAAGTTCTTCCTTAGGGGCTGAAATCTAACATGTTCTTCCGTCTCCGTGACCCTCCTGGCATCACATATTTCGGCTATTCTAGTACTTGGTGAGTAAGAACGATGGTGAGTAGGTGAGTAAGAGATAATGTGACGAATTCTTGCTTACAAGCCGAAATTTAAAGTGTTTTCCCACCTTCATGTCATTTCTGGCACCTTAAATTTCGGCTGTCCCGGTGCTTAATGAGAGTGGTGAAACTAGTGAGGGAAAAAGTGACTCTTGAAGATGGCGAGCAGTGGTGAAATGAATTCTTGCTTGAGGGGCGAAATCTGATGGTAATGATTGTGAGCGAATGATGGTGAATATGATGAGTGGCGATGCGTGTGAATTATTACAGGATGTGGGCGGCGATAAAGATGATGAATGTTTGCATGTAAAGGTAATGGTGAAGATGGTCTGGGAATAATTGGTGTGTGTGGTGAATTGTGGTGACTGGTGATGAAGATGGTGAATGACGGTGAACGTGGAGACTGTGAGTGGTTAAGGTGGTCATTGATGATACTGGTGAGATCTGGTCATGATTCCTGGCACTGGACAATATGATGATGATGATGTAAAAAAAAAGTTGTTAAGAATAATGATGATGATGATGATGATACTGATGGTGAACCGAATTATAATGATGATGATGATGATGTTGATGGTGATGATGGTGCAGGTGGTCCGGCTGAGGCGTACTACCACGGGATTGAGTGGTGGATGATCTGCTGTGGCCAGATTACTCTCCCCATCGTGGCCGTCGTCTTCCTTCCCTTCTACTACGAGCTGCGTCTAACGTCGGTCTATGAGGTGAGCTCCATTTTTTTTACTTTTTCTATTTCTTTTTGCCGCACGCACAGGAGTTGGGAAATTCAGTGCTTTTCCTTACCTGTGTCGCTCACTTACTGAGTTACTGTGTTTTCTTAAAAGAAAAGGGTCCAGGCCTTATGGGAGGAGTTTTAGGACACTGACATTTAGCACACTGGTAGACCTATCTCAGGGCCAGGTTTCAGGCAGGATGGGACCCCGAGAGATGTCCTCCACGAGGGCGGTGCCCCCTGAGTTTCCCACCCAAAACCGTCAGGCACGGCGTTTTTTTTTTTTTTTTTTTTTTTTTTTTACCTAGGAGCAAAAATTTTGGCACTGTGGTGGAGCTTCACTCGCGGCAGGGCCGTCTTTCACGGGAGGTGAGGGGGGGACAGGTGGTCCGGGCCAAAGTCGTTACAAGCGGTCAAAGCTTTTAACAGAAGATAATGAAATTTTGCATATTGATAGACGTTCACCCCGGCCACGTTTTGCGGAGGGAGAAACCACAGAGGGTTGCCCCTCGCGGGGGAAGAGGAGGCCCCCAGGGGTCCAGGAAAAGCCATTATGCACGACCGTAGTTTTTAAACTAGGCACAGAATTTTAAGTGGCGGTGGGGATTTACCACGGCCACGTTGCACACTACGTGGGATCCCCGATGACAACCCCTGCTGGGAGGGGGGAAGGGGGCACGGCCCCTAGAAGGGACAGTGCCATAATATATAGCTTATTTTTCTTTACCTAAGAACATGAAATTTTGCATATGGTAGACCTTTACTGGAGCCATGTTTTAGGCAGGTTGAGACACAAAAACCATCCTCAAGGGAGTGGGGTTGTCCCTGGGTGTCCTGGCCAAAGTCTTTATGCACGGCCATAGTTTTTCACCGAGGAACACGAAATGCTAAATACTGCTAGACGTTTACCTCGGCCCGTTTCAAGAACAGTGGGACCAGATGCCCACCCGTCATTGAGCGGAGGGAGGGGACTGCCTTCGGATGAGACGACGCCATAGTTTTTACGTAGGCACAAGAAATTTTACGTAGCAGTTGACCTTCACGCGAACCAGAGTTTATAGAGAGTGGAGCCCCCGGAGCTCGTCCTCTCATTTTTTTTTTTTTTTCTTTACAAAACTGCAGAAGTGGGTGCAGCTATCACGGTGGTCCTTGGTCTTGTTTTTCTTTTCTTTTTTTTCTTTTTTGGCAAGGGGAAATCCTCATATTCAAAGGAGTGAATGCACTGTCTATTACCTTTTAAAATGCTGGTGTTTTCCCCACCCAGTAAATTCACCAGCACACTGTGTTTTCTTCTTTATCCACAGTGTTTCCTTCTTAATCCTATGCGTTCTCTTGCTCAAAATCCATCGTGTTCTCCTCTTAATCCACCATATTCTCTCCTTAATGCAAGGTGTTCTGTTCTCAGTCCTCTATGTTCTCTTCTTCCACAGTACCTAGAGATGCGTTACGCCTCCCGCTGGATCCGCTGCACTGCCGGTGGGATGTTCGTGATCCAGATGCTGCTGTACCAGGCCGTCGTCATCTACGCCCCTGCCCTCGCCCTGGCTTCCGTCACCGATTTGCCGCTGTGGGTCTCCGTTATCACTGTCGGTCTCATTGCGTCCATATATACTGCAATCGTAAGTACACCTGAAGTAGTAGTAGTAGTAGTAGTAGTAGTTGTAGTAGTAGTAGTAGTAGTTGTAGTAGTAGTAGTAGTATGAGGTGGAGGAGGAGGCGCCCATTTAGGTACATGATTACCTCCTAGCATACTAATCGGTTACCTGGGCTGTAAGAAACCAATTGGCTCGTCAGTCAGTGGAGTTATCTGGAGACAACATAACATCAGGAGTTCCTGCGTAAGTGACAAGGAAAAAGACCAACAAACTTAGACACAAATGTCAGATTACAATTTCAAGTCCCCATTCCAGTTCTAGGTGCTTACTTTTTCTCCCTACGAATCACCGGTACATGAGCGAGAATGGCTTGGAGTGGCATGAAAAGATGAACGAGACATATACTGTAATAAAGACGTACTGTATATGAGGGACGCTGGCTTGGAGTGGTATGAAACGTTGCACAAGATATATACTGCAATAAAGGGGTGCATGAGGGTGGATGTCTTGGAATGCAGTGAAGCATTGAACAAACACATGCAGTACTGAAAGGATATGTGAGGAAGGGACGTTTGGAGTTGCGTGAATCGTCAGTCACTATGAAAACGCATCACTGTTCGTCAGGATATCAGTGCAGTAACAGTATATGAGTATGAATATAAAGAGAAACTAAAATATATGGATCAGGTGTGTATAAGTAAAGATTTCAAAAAAGATGTGTGGTATTAACGCATGAGAAGAAGTGAGGATATAAGCAGATAAAAAATATAAATGCGTAACACGGTCATGAAGTAGGATGTTAATTGATAAAGTCATGGCCAATGCTAAGGTGAACAAGGATAGCATTTATAAACTCTCCTAAGCTACCAAACACGTCACAGGCAAAATAGATTGAATATTAAAGCAGCGGAAATACGTAAAACAAAATGATGTGTGATAATAGTTAACTGTTGAGGGGACGATTTCTGAAATAATAATAATAATAATAATAATAATAATAATAATAATAATAATAATGATAATAATAATAATAATAATAATAATCTGTCATAACTACAAGTGCAAAGAGGGCGATGCAGTGAGACTACTTCCTCCTTTGTCTCAGAATAAGAGGTCAACCAACACTGACCTCACCCTGACCTTTATTTACCTGGCGCTCTCTCTACCTTTATTATTTTTTTTCTTCCCGCTGCATCACACACACACACACACACACACACACACACACACACACACACACACACACTTCCACCCTCTCCGTCTTCCTATCAGTTTCCCCATGTCATCGCCTCTCCTCCACTCTCCTCTCCCCTCCCTTCCTCCACTCTCTCTCTCTCTCTCTCTCTCTGTATCTCACACACACACACACACACACACACACACACACACACAATTAAAATCAGTACTAAAGATGATGTGCCATGTAATATGAAAAGCGCGATGACATGCCAGACATGACACGCCCTTCTCGTCCGTGAGCCTGACTTTCACGCACACTACCACGTCCACAATGCCAGCTTAGGTGCACGCGGAATACTTACACACACGCACACATGAAGCGGATGTTCTGGTGAGCTTCGGTGCACGTGGATTGCTAAACACGAATGTACAGTATAAGGACAGCTTTCTGTGCTGTATAAGTAAAATATACTAAAGTTCTATGCTTCAAAAATACACAGACGTACACCTTCGGATTTCACACACACACACACACACACACACACACACACACACACACACACACACACACACACACACACACACACACACACAAACGCAAACCACACACAAACACACACTACAAACAAACTCGAGCGCGAAAACACACGCATTTAGAGTTCAAGCACACACACACACACACACACACACACACACACACACACGTACACCTCTGATCACTGACCCCTCCAGCACTGTGGGGTCTTGCATTCTTTAGTCTCGCCAGCTCCAGGCATATCAGTTATTTACATCGAAAGAAAAATCTAAATGTTATGAGCTTCAAAAAAAAAAAAGAAAAGAAAAAAAAAATCTGCTTTAACTTTGCCATGGTCGGAGCAAGTTAAGTCTTTTATTCCATCTAATGTCAGACGATTTTATTCAGCTGAGAATGAATTATAGGAGCCTGAGAGTGTTAATATCATCATCATTAACTTTCCAATGCTCAGAATTAACCTCGGACTTAATTTCACTTAACGTCAGAAGATTTCCTTCAGATGAGGGAGAATCACAGGTGTCTGATGGAGTTAAAGCCTTCAGTGCAGGTGGTCTCTCCTGTTCTGAATAAAATCGTCTGGACATAGTGAGAATGGTAACACAAACATAATCATCAGACTGAACGAGAAAAGATTAATTACAGGATCAATGCCCTTTCCCTCAACTCCGTCTTATTATTCTCTCTCTCTCTCTCTCTCTCTCTCTCTCCTAAAACTTCCGACTATCCATCCTGAATAGTGTGGCATGAAACAAACTTTAGAACATAGCTAGTCACGAAGAAGAATTATGGATATGATAATGCAGAGCCGCAACAGCGTCATTCTGCCACTTTGGTACGTGAAATAAGTGGCCAAGTTAAGATGAAAAAACTATAGGTTGCTTCTCCCACATCAATATAATCTTTTTTTTTTTTTTTTTTTTTTAAGCCAAAGGAAAATCATTAAGGCACAAGCACGATGAAAAACAAAAACAAAAAAGTCATCGTGCTGAAAAGGTGATTGAATAAATGACATGATCGTTTGTCAGAAAATATTAAACCTCAAAACCGCGTCCAAACTTTTCACATGAGAGAAAACGCAGCACCAAAACGTGTATTGTAGCAGAATGGCCTTGGGCACCTGAGCGGAAAAAGGAGGAGGACGACGAGGGCGAGGAGGAGGAGGAGGAGGATAAGGAAGAGGAGAAGGTGGAGGAGGAGGAGGGGGAGGAGGAGAAGGAGGATGAGCAGGAGGAGGAGGAGGAGCAGGAGGAGGAGGAGGAGGAGGAGGAGAAGAAGAAGAAGAAGAAGTAGACGACAAAGACGAAGAAAAGAAAAAGATCAATAACAGCAACAACAACAGTACTGACATGAACAACAACAACAACAACAGCCACTGCCATGCCTTTGTCGGCGAGGTACGAGCGAGGCCATTTAAATCAGAAAGCTTTGAAATGTCGCCTTACATCCCGAGGATGCCTTGAGTACAATAGTGGCTATCTACCTACCAAATTTCATGCCGTTACGGCAAACTGTCTGGTCTGTGGCTGTCTTTTGAAGATTTTCTACATGCTGCACTTGACTTGTGTCATGTACCACGTGCACCGCCTGGGTGTGATGAAACCTCTCAAAAACAAATCTTAAAGAATTGTGCTATCATATGGTCCAAACCACGCAATGATCGGCCCTGTGGTTGCTGAGATATAAGCTTCTCAAAAGCGTTACGGTCTCGCCGGGTTGGGCCGCTCATATGTGAGAAAATGCCACTACTTGAGAGATTCGCGAAGGCTTCGCCCTCGCTCGTAACTGCTACTAGTATAACTACTACTACTGCTACTATTACTACTGCTACAACTTCTACACACACACACACACACACACACACACACACACATCTCTTGCCTTTTGCCGGACGAAAAGTTTTTAACAACATACACATTCTTCTCTTATCAATCGTACTCTCCCTCCAAGTATATAAACTCCAGCCAGTAAACGTATATTTTCATTCAACTACGGAAATTTTATAGATAGATAGATATAGATAGATAGATAGATAGATAGATAGACAGATGAGAGAGAGAGAGAGAGAGAGAGAGAGAGAGAGAGAGAGAGAATTTTATCGTGGAAAGATTTATTTTTTATTATTTTGGTGGGATGATGATGGCACTATTTTTATGGCGTGGAAAAATGCAGTAGTGGCAGGACGTGACGCAGCTCCTCCCTGTCATCACTCCACGCTGATGCTTGTCCCAGGCTTTACATTTTTCCCCTCAAAACCTTAAAAATTATATACGTTTTCCTAGACGCCTGATGTTCTAGTAAAGAATTCAGATGGAGATTGGCCGTTGCTTATAGACATGGTGAGACTTCATACCTCTCTATCGTTATCAGTAAAGGAGTGAATACAGGTGGCTTGAAAGAGAGAGAGAGAGAGAGAGAGAGAGAGAGAACAGAAGTTGGTTTCCACATAAATATTGCTAGGAGGTAATGTATTCACTTTCTAATACTCACACTGTTTCAGTCTCCATGGGGGATGAAGGTAGTGTTGGGACCAAGAAGAAAATGATGGCAAAGATGACAATAAAAAATACTAAGACATGCAAACGGTAACAAAACAAAATTTTAAAAAGAAGCAGTAAAAGAGAAAAGGATCAAAACGATGAAAATAACTGACTTTTCCCAAATCTTTCCCCATATAAAAGGCGGGACGAAGGCACTGGTGTGGGCGAATTTGAATAAAATCGACTACTGAGTTTCTCTCCAGTCCTCACACTATTTCACATGCAGTTTATTTTCTTTCTAATCCTCACACTGTCTCTCAAATCGTCTACTGGGTTCCTCTTTAATCTTCACGCTATCTCTCAAATAGTCTGCTGAGTTTCTTTCAAATCCTCACGCCATCGCTCTCTTTCCAGGGCGGGATGAAGGCAGTGGTATGGACGGACGTGATGCAGCTCTTCATCCTCATCATCGGTCTCTTCGCGGTCATCATCAAAGGACTCATTGACTTCGGCGGGTTCGGGGAGGTGTGGCGGGTGGCTGTGGAGAATGATAGAGCCGGACCACAAATATACACGTGAGAATGGAAGGTTGGAAGGTTAGGTTAGTTAGATTAGGTTAGATACAGTAGTTAGTTCTGGAGACGTTAGGTTTAGTGGTTATGTTAGTTAGATTAGACTAGACACAGTAGTTAAATCGGGTGAAGTTAGGTTTGGTTTGAGGTGATCCGTGTGACCGTGATGAACGATAGGGCCAGACTGCAGGTATGTGTTTGAAAAAGGGTGGTTTGTTAGTTAGGATAGTTAGATTAAGTAGTTTACAGTAGGCTACCTGATAGTTAAGTTTGGTTAAATATGGCAGGACCGTAGATGAGCACGTGAGAGGACGACATAACTTTATCTGCTTAGCTAAACGACAGACGAGAAGGGGGACTTGGCTGGTTAGGTTAATTAGAGCTTTGTGGAATTCAGCTGGATTATGTGTCTTCCTTCACAGTGCCGTGATTATCCAAATGATTTAATTATATCCAGACATCGAAATTATTTTTATTCTTCGTCTTAAGAGTCGGTTTCAAGGTTACTGTTATTTGTCTCTCCCTGTTTTAATACCTGCTCTTCCCTCAGTTTGGGTTTCATAGTTTCTTTCCGTGCTGCTCTTGTTAAGTTTCGATGTCACGTTACTGGAATCAGTGAACGCCGCTGACCGATTTGGGATTGACATTGGTAGGACACATTCAGAGAGTTTACAAAGCTGATATTTTCGTCAGCTCACTCACATCATTAAACAAGAGCTGAATTGTATGAGCTTATCCTCATTTCTTATATTCTTATAGTAAAGGGATGAATTAATCTTGTTTCTACCTTAGTTTTTGAAACCGATCTCCTCAAACTATCCCCATTTGTTGTTAGAGTAAAAGAGTGAGCTTGTTTTCACTTTTTTTTTTTTCTTTTTTAGTGTACACACTGATTACCCTCTTCTATGTTCATGTGACAAAAGAGTGAGTTTATTTCCACACCACTTCTCTCATCCGGCCTAGTGAAGTTGTCATCGTTCTTGCGATAAAAAAGTGCGATATACCAGTCATTTTTTACAGCCTGCCACTGAAGCCACCCTCTTATCTAGTATCCTTATGACAAAAGAGTGCGTTTTCTTCTACACTTCAATTCTCACATCCTGGTAATGTTCCTTCACCTGTTGCCGTAGGGTTCGTCCAGTCATCTCTGGTCATATTTGGAAAAGGGTGCAAGTCAGAACGAAGCCATTGCATCTTCACAAAGAAGAAAATTTCGTATATAGACATAACTTATCCATTAGTTAGGTTAGGAGGTTTGTGGGCTTCGTTGGGTTAGATCGAATGCTGAGTTGGTTAAAATAGAATGGCTAATTAGATGAGTTGGGTTGTATAGTTGGCCAGGCCTGAATGGATTCTAGTTAGGTTGTTAGGTTAGAGTTATTTTAAGGGTTAAATGGGTGTTATACGGGGTTATTTAGTTGGTATTAGGGATACATATGAGTTACAAATGGTTGGTTATTAAGGCTTTATTATAGCATTAGGACTAGCTAGTGTAGTTAAGTTAGTCTGACTTAAGTTTATATAAAATATAAGTATGCTAGTTTTGTTAGTATTATCTGGTAGTTCGTGAGACGCGAATGGTAGTTGGAGTTTGTTATATTGCATGTATGTTCAGTCTAGTTAACTAAAAGAAACGTAGCTTGTTATGTGGTGCGTTAAGTTTGTTGGGCCTGCGTGTTTTAATTATATTTGTTTGCATTCCAATCAGTAACATCACGAACGCCTGAGTTGCCTGCTACACTTAATACACACCTCACACTTAAAACTGCTACACTTAATACACACCTCACACTTAAAACTGCTACATCTAACACTGACACGTTTCACACTGCTTTCCACACACTACGAGATCACATAGTATAGCATCTCACAGTACCACACTTCACACTACACACCACAGATAACCACATTACACTCTCACACCTCACTGCCATACCTCACACAGCTACACCTCACACTGCTACACATCACATTGCCAAACCCCACACCGCTATACCGAACACACACCTCACAGTTGCCATCACAGCTACTGAGTAAAATTTAAATTACGCATGAAGGTTATTTTATCACCCTCCTCTCGCCATGTCGGTCAGTGCAATAGATGGACAACTAGAAAGATCAGTATTAACCCTTTCGAGGCATATCTTAACAATTATAGTTTTGTTACTGCCAAATTTATTAAGCCTACGAGTGAAACTGTAGCCTACACGTCAAAAACTGTATCCATTATCTAATATTACGAATACAGTAATAACCGACATGATCACAAAAACGTTAGTAAAGCATATGATAAATCTCTCAGTTGCAGTCATCTCTAATGCCCATAGTTCAATACTTTCAACAACCACCTTCCATATTTACTGGAGGGATAAAACCAGTCCCCAAAAATTTTCATAAATAAAGTAATTATAATATACTAGTAACCGACATGATTTCAAAATGTCAGTATATCTTATTATCCAGTCTTTTCTGCTCCAGGTACTCGAGGTTCCTACTCTTTCGACAAAAAATAAAAAAATAAAAAAAAGTCTCCCAAAATAATTCCATAAACTATAGTAGCCACTGACATGATCATAATATGCCAGTATACCGTGGAATATTGTCTAGTCCTTTCCGCTCCAATTCAGTGTCGACAGTCCCGATCTTTCCCCAACCGCCTCCCGTGTTTACTGAGCTGAGACACGAGCGATTCTTTCAAGCGGGCACCCTGACGAAAGCTGACGTGACGCTCACCACAACAGAGCAGGCCTATAATTCCCTAACACCAGTTATGTCTATTCTTTTAGGTTCAACAGTGAGTGACCTTTTTTTCTTTTTTTTAGGTTTATAAATCACTATCGCCAATTCTATCTATTGTTTTAAGTCTAACAGTGAGTGATTTGTTATTTTTAAGCTTAGAGTTACCTGGTGCAGAGTTTATCAGTTGTTCCCTCCTCCCCGCGCGTGAGCTCGTGTGTGTGTGTGTGTGTGTGTGTGTGTGTGTGTGTGTGTGTGTGTGTGTGTGTGTGTGTGTGTGTGTGTGTGTGTGTGTCTGTGTCTGTGTGTGTGTGTGTGTGTGTGTGTGTGTGTGTGTGTTTTACCTGTTGCGTTGTAGAACTTCAGGTACCGGTATAAGGAAGCTAAAGGACGTCAAGTGTAAGGATATTTGGGATGTCAAGTATATTTTTAGTTGAAACAAGTCAGGTATAAGGAAACTCAAAAAAGTCAGGTATAAAGAACCTGTAGGACATCGGATATAAGAAAGCTGTGGGAGTCAGATGTATAAGGTAGCTGTAGGAAGGCAGGTATCAAGAAACTGTACAAAGTCAGCTCTCAGGTAGCTCTAAGATATCAGATATAAGGAAGCAGTATTAGGAAGCTGTAGGTCGTCCTCTCTCTCTCTCTCTATCTATCTATCTATCTATCTATCTCTCTATCTATCTATCTATCTCCGAACAGCCTGGAATACCGCCCCCTACAACGCCACACCGTCTCCAACATCATCATCAGCGCCATCATAGGGAAGCTGTCTCAGTATGCAGCCACGCAGACCACAGTGCAGCGATATGGCAGCATGAAGAGCCTTGCCCACGCATATGCGTAAGTGTGTGTGTGTGTGTGTGTGTGTGTGTGTGTGTGTGTGTGTGTGTGTGTGTGTGTGTGTGTGTGTGTGTGTGTGTGTGTGTGTGAGAGAGAGAGAGAGAGAGAGAGAGAGAGTACAAAGTTCTTTAAACCAATGCTATTCCTTAGTGGTGCCATTATTATTAATATTAAGCTTCGACATATAACTTGGATACATATATCTCATAAACACAATGTACAGGATGTAGTGCCTGCTGGAAACGTACACAGCTTCTCACTAGGAATGCCAATTCACATAATGTCTATCCACAATCTTGTTGTCCCAGACCATCAAGAATCCTTAACTATAATTATGATGTATTTCAAACATCCTCGTAGTCCAGATAACCAAGAATTTCATGACATATTCAAACACGTGGAGTAACCATCCCTAGTCGGTTAGTCCACCAGACACTACATCCCGCACACACATCCTCTCCAAGCTGTACAGTATATAATGTCGGAAAACTTCCCTTCAGAGGAGATGGGGTTAGAGAGAGAAAAGGGAGAGAGGGGCTAGAGAGAAGGCCCAGTCCTAGGGTCATTAGGCTCCGTTACGCTGTACCTCACTATTGATTCAACCGTGCAATAAAAACTCAGTAACCCAAGAATGCTGTAACTCACCTCGTTGACACTACATCTCACGAATTTATTCTGGCTGTGCTTGACGGTCCACAATCAACTTCCCTATCTCCCTACAAATACCTACGACCACGCTATCGAGATTTATCCCACCGCTGCCACCAAATCTCAATGGCGTGGTCGTAGGTACTTGTAGGGAGACAACCCTAGGGTAACCCAAGTACTTGTGCCATATGTGAAAGTCTTTGACATATTTTTGAAGGTCGAATACTCATTTTTATTGCAAAAATTGCATATTTGAAACTGAAATATCTCAGACACTAATTGAGATACAGCTTTTTTTTTTTTTTTTTTTTTTATGTGACCGACTCTGGGCATAGGCTTCACAGCCTGCTTTCAAGGCCCAGTAGTCCTCCTACGTACCGCACACCTCTACATGTCACCACTTCGGCGCTAACACCCACCTTCCATACTGAATACATGCTAGGGCTGTCTCATACAGGACTGGTGTATTGGTATTAGCGGGGGTATTTTTACGACATGTCGGCGGGTCTTCTGGTAGAACAGTAAAGTCTGATTTTATGAAATTCAAACCCTTAAACTGTTCCCTGCACCAGCGGGATTTGAACCCGGGCCCGTTAGGACTGCAGGCCAACTCTCTACCGATTGAGCCACCGCCTCCCCTGGTTGAAAATCATTTGATACTAAAGGTTGCTGGGAATTTTGGCTTAATATTTTGCCATTTAACCTTGTGGAAAGTACCGAATTCAAATATGTTTAGTGTTTTTTTACAACACGTTTTAGAGAAAACTACAAAAGCTGTAAAGCTGTAACTTTACAGAAATGTAGCTGTGGTCCCTCTTATGATCTGAATGGAATATGGTGACAGTTAAGCATACAGTTAGCCAGCTACTGAAACATTTTTAAAAATGTACCCGTGCGTTCTTCCACACCTTTGTCTTCAGATCTTGTTGATATTACACACGAAGCTACCTTAGGTTAATCAAAGTACATGTTCCGAAGATGAATGACCTTGAACTACCTTTAAAGGTCACAAACTTGTTTATGAAGCCAAAATTTCATACATTATATATACCATAAATATTTATGGCGAAGCTTCGCTATTGTGGTTGCACAATAAATAAATAGAGAACTAATCATTATTATTATTATTATTATTATTATTGTTATTATTATTATTATTAATAATAATAATTACCATGCCTAGCCCTTATACTATCACCCTTGCCTTTTCAGGGCGATATTTATGGTAATACCCTTCTTCATCCTGCTCATTTCCCTCACCATGATAGCAGGTAAGATTTATATATGCATTTTATTATTTCTATTGTATACTTATACTGGCTACTGCGGCCATAGGATAGGAAGCCCGTTTTCGGGGCTCAGGGGTGGCATTCACAAACACTGTTACGACCGATTTTTTGTCGTAAGTTAGATTTATTTTAACAGGAAGAACAAAATATTCGGTATGGTCTTTGAATTCCTGCATAAAACAGATATAATCCTAAGGTAATTTTCCTCTCCTAGATTTCACATTTTTTCCTTATCGTACCTTAACAAAAAGAAAAGAAAAAGAAAGCAAAGTTGCGACACGGAACTGATCGAAAATTGTTTGTGAATCTTTACCTAGAAGTTCACAACCTAAGACCGTATTCTATGTATCCGTAACCTTTCTTCCTTAGCAATCTGTTTTGCACATTACACCCCAGTATCCTCTTATGTGTTTTTGATGCACATCGCGTAGATATTAAAATTATGTAAATAAATTATAAGCGAATGGAATGGCGTACTATGCAACACAAATAGTTAAGGATGAGGTACTACGAAGCTACTCAGACTTAGACTTTGAAACTTGAATAACAAAAAGATAAGCCCGTAATGTAGTTGCTATCGGTCATTTACAGTCTTCCAGGGGCTATTAAATTTGATCAGTCGTTCTCACATTAAATCAGAAACCATATATAAAAGACAGACACGTTCTATCTTCATCACTTCGTCACGTTATCCAGATATTATTGTCAAAAACTAGTCTTCCTTTCTTCTTCGCAATTTACGTTTTGGGTTCATGATCATAACACCCGCCATCTCCAGCGTGACAGTAAACGGATTTTGTTTTTGGTCAGTTTGCTTTCACCTGCCACAACTAGGTCATACTTACGCCTTCAATGTGTGTGTGTGTGTGTGTGTGTGTGTGTGTGTGTGTGTGTGCTTTAGGAGAGGCTAATGACAAGGCACCCTGCATGCATGTGTATACACTGTTCTCGTAAAGTGAGTTGTGGTGGACTGGTGTTACTAGGGGATATATATATATATATATATATATATATATATATATATATATATATATATATATATATATATATATTGGAGGTCTGTCTGTGATCAAGTGTTTTTACAGCTTTAGCAGTATGAATTCTTGTAAAGTGTGTTTCTAGGTTAAGGGTACGTACTTGTTTTTCTTGTTCTGGCCCAAGGTTCATCTGGAATATGAATACGGTGGGCTGCAGGTTGACCTGCATCTCACCATCCTCCTTTCGGGGGATAAGGAAATAATGAAGGACGTTTGCGTAGCCAGGCAGATGATTTACCCTGTTTAATCAGTGCCACAACGTGAAGGCGTACCTCTCCAGCACCTGCGAATGGGTGTGAGATATAGATAGATAGGTAGATAGACAGATATATAGAAGAATGGATGGATAGATAAACAGACAGGCAAATAGATAGATAGATAGATAGATAGATAGATAGATAGATACTGATAAAGTGACAGGTAGGTAAGTAGGTAGGGAGACTTAATGATAGATAAATAGATATACAGATAGATAGGTAAATCAAACAAACTAAATCATCATTATTAACAAAACCACCATCACCACCACCACTGTCACCACCATCATCACCACCACCATCACCACCACCACCATCATCATCATCATCATCATCATCATCATTATCCTACTCCTATTCCCACCTAAAACGAGACGAGGTACGACTAAAAAAAAAAAAAAAATAGAAATAAATCTGGAAACTCACAATGCAAGCACCACTGCAGTCACATCTCCTCCCTAACAATAGACCTTTTATTACGATCATCTTCCGCTTTTGTTCTTGTAATCTTCTTCGTCGTAGGCCGCATCAGAGCTAAAAAGATACCATAATTTAGCGAAACAATAGACACCCGTGGAAAGGGAGGAAATTACAGGGATGAGGGAAGGGTGATGGTGTGTGTGTGTGTGTGTGTGTGTGTGTGTGTGTGTGTGTGTGTGAGAGAGAGAGAGAGAGAGAGAGAGAGAGAGAGAGAGCGAGAATACGAAGAATCAACCACGAAATCATAACCTCTCCTCCTACACACACACACACACACACACACACACACACACACACACCATCACCCTTCCCTCATCCCTGTAATTTCCTCCTTGTCCATGGGTGCCTATTATTTCTCTCAATTATGGTATTTTTTTAGTTCTGATGCGGCCTACGACGATGAAGATTACAGGAACAAAAGGGGAAGATGATCATAACAAAAGGTCTGTTGTTTGGGAAGAGATGTGACTGCAGTGGTGCTTGCATTCTGGATTTCCGGATTTTTTCATTTTTATTTTCTATTTTTTTGTCGTACCTCGCCTCATTTTTAGGTGGGAATGGCCGTAGGAAAATGATGATGATGATGATGATGATGATGGTGATGGTGGTGATGGTGATGGTGGCGGTAGTAGTGGTGGTGGTAGTGGTGGTTTTGATAATAATGATAATTTTGTTGATGGTAATGATGATGACGATTATGATGATGGTATTCCCGCATCTAGACTCTCTCTCTCTCTCTCTCTCTCTCTCTCTCTCTCTCTCTCTTCCATTCACCCTCTCCACCATTTTCCTCCACAGGCCTCATCCTCTTCGCTACCTACGATGGCTGCGATCCTCTAGCGGCAGGCCTCATCTCATCCAAGGACCAGGTACCTTTATTACGACCTTTTTTAACTCTTTCATCCCGAGGTATTGGTTACCCCTTCAGTACGATGAGTAAAAAAATCAAAGGGAGACTGCATTCCTATGATAAATAAAGAGAATAATCTCAAGACAGCAAAAATAAATAATAAAAATAGCAACTTAAAAAAAAGATCATATTGACAAGGTTGGAATCAGTTCAGAAGAATCAGTGAGAAAGATCATTCCTAAGCTGAGTAAAATCTTCCCAATGTAGCAAGACAATAGATAAATAAATAGATAAATAAATAAATAAACCGATATCGTACTGTACATCATGAATACTTGTACTTCCAGTCTATAAATACTTCGCTGTAGACCCTTTATGAATACATCCCATATCAATGAGCAGTTCCCTTGCAGATCTTTCATGAATACTCCCCCTATGGATGCTCCTCAACGAATATTTCCCCTGTACAGATCCTGCCCTTCTACGTGATGGACCGTCTCAGCTCTGTCCCTGGGTTGCCCGGGCTCTTTGTGGCTTGTGTCTTCTCGGGAGCACTCAGGTTAGTGTGTGTGTGTGTGTGTGTGTGTGTGTGTGTGTGTGTGTGTGTGTGTGTGTGTGTGTGAAAGAGAGAGAGAGAGAGAGAGAGAGAGAGAGTAAAGCGACAGCAGTTCATAAACATATCTCACTACTGTATAACACAAAATTATATACGAAACGAAGCAATTCCTGTATTTTTGGCGCATAAAAATCTTTCACCCATATTAAATCCACAACTTATTCCCGACATCACCTCTGGTTTGGAGATGCAGGGGCAATGAACACAAAACGAGGCTAGAGGTACCCCCAAGAGGGGAATCACATCTGCCGCGAGCCGATACATACCTAGAGCGGTTAGGAAATTGACCTTGACCTTGACCTACTTTAACTAATTTCGAACTCGTAAGAGATTTTCATCCCTATTACACACCTATAAAATTTTGTGTTGGTATATTGAGCGGTTCCGAAGTTATCGTGGTAACAGACACAGACCTTGACCTACTTTCACCAATTTCAAACTCGTGATCTATTTTTTCCCTACTGCACACCTGTAAAATTTTTTGATGATATACTGAGCGATTGCGAAATTATCGTATTAACAGACATACACACAGACACAGACAGACAAATTGAAAACCATACCAGCTTTGCTATCTCGGCTGGTAATAATTAAAACCATGATATATTACTTCTTGCTC
>NC_137027.1:8607649-8642649 GCF_032717465.1 Coenobita brevimanus | reverse complement strand
TGGATACTACAATGGAAGATAATCAAGATTAAGGTGGATGAACGAAGGAAATAATTACGAATCTCAGCAAAGGGTCTGTATGCTCTTGATAGGGCGAAATGAATGTCTAGATGAGTGGATGGGATACTAGATAGTAGAGAAAAGACATGGATCATAGTATCTCCTCTTTAGCGATTTATTTTGCATACTACACCTTACTACTCACTTGTGCGTCATTTGTGGCCTCATAATATCTACTTAGTCTGAATATATGGCGTACAAGAGATGTGATATATGCAAAAATAAATTAGTAAGGAAAAGGTGCTAAGAAGCTTCGTTAGCCTCTGCAATCCAGTGACGTATTTATTTATTCATTATTTATTCTTGCCACCACCAAGTGATTTAATTCAGTTTCTAACATACCTCTAGTAGTTAAGATGTGAATGAGGGCTGCATCTAACCCTTCTAGATCGGACCCGCTCTCCAAAGTTTAATAAAAGCGTCTGGTGGTAGCAATAATAGAATATAATAATACGTAATCGAACTGACGAGGTTAACAGATGAGACTGACGTTCTTGTGGCCCAGGATTCTTCTTGATGTGAACCCAGTTGACTGCAGGCTGTGTGTACCATTTTCCTGCAGTCCACTCTCCTCCTTTCTAGGGATAGGGAGTTGAGTGACGTGTGCAATAAACAGGGCAGCAGAACCACCCTGATATATCGGTGCCACCACGTAAAGGCATCCCTCTCCAGCACCCCGGCGAGATAATAAACCCAACAATTAGATGAATGGATAACTATAGGGGAGCCTTATTATGAAAGAATGTGTCTTAGGAGGATGAGTTCTTACCGAATAAGGACAGGTATGCATCAAGGTCTGTTTTTGTCGAGGCAAGCCCCTTACAAATTGCTGCTTCGGACCATGGATAAAAAAGAGCACGTCATGATTCTAGTAATGTTCTGTATAAGTTAATCCCTTGACTATGATGCCTGTGTGTGTGTGTGTGTGTGTGTGTGTGTGTGTGTGTGTGTGTGTGTGTGTGTGTGTGTGTGTGTGTGTGTGTGTGTGTGTGTGTGTGTATCACCTGACGATTTTATTCAGTTTAGGAGAGACTGATAGGTTAGACATTGCCTTAAATAGCTCTGTCATTATGCTGGATCTCTCTGAAGTTGAATAAGATCTCCTAGTGGTAGAAATAATAAAATAAAGGAAGTCACCCCATTGAAGGGAGTATGGAGAGGAAAATGGGAGGAAGGAAGATGGAGAGCGAAATGAAGAACACAGAAGGGGGAATATGTGAGGGGTACTGGCTTGGAGTTGCTGCTGGAGTGCATGTGTTATTGTGGCCGGCTTCCACAAGTCTGACATGGAAAGGCAGCTCCTCTGAACATGCCCAAGCCGCTTTTTTTTACGAGTCCCTAAGGGCAACTAAACCGTAGGGCCGAGGGAGACCACTTTCTGTCAGTCACTGGAGAAATAATCCTCCCCCACCCAGTGTTTCATACATTGGCATAGGTGAGGAAGACTATTGGAGTGAGACAGTGAGTGTGGAAATGGTGTCGGAGTGGCTGTGTTTCTGGGTGAGAGTGTGTATGTCATCCAGGGAACCTCAGCTGGGTGAAAGCATGTAAGAGCATATGAAAGGACGATTATGTCCTCCCCCTGGTGGGACTGAACCAAGGTCAGGAGAAATGTCAGGCATACGCTCACCAACCCAACCACCTGAAGTTAAGTGGCAGTAATGAATGACCTAACGAAGACTCATGCATTCTATTTTTTATGCACCTTCCGTGATGATAAAGCCGACATAAACAGAAATTTCCGTGTAGCATGCGGACTAAATCCAGCTCACGTTTTAGCACTCGGATACGGATTCCTGGCTCTGGGTCTGGCCTTCGTGGCGGGTAACCTGGGCGGGGTTCTGCAGGCGGCCATAGCGGTGACGTCATCGGTGGCTGGTCCTCTGTTGGCGGTGTTCCTCATGGCTCTCTTTATGCCCTTCACTAACAGCAAGGTAGGGAGGAACCATTCGTTGTAAGTTTTATATATTTTTTCTGTACCGGTGTCGTTGGTGGTAACTGTAGTAGTAATAGTATTACTTGGCAAATAAGATTCTATTTTGGATTGAGGTTATATATGCAAGGTGAGTCATAAATCCAATTATTCATTTTTTTATTGTTGATACCTGTAACCGCATTGAGATTATCAAGTCCAAAATCAAAAGAGGGAAATTCGTAAATGCTTTTATGTCAGAGACGCACACGTGGAACGCATTTTGTTAAAAGAAAATCACTAAGGAAGAGGTGCTAAGAAAACTTCCAGAATCCACGAGAGAACGAGGCGACAGCTGTCTTGAGCCAAAATAGAGTGTAAGTTGACTAAGTTGGGGTGATAGGTTGAGTAAGTGATAAGATTGTGGAAAAAGGATGGATATTAGTTGGAACAGAGCTATGAATGGAAGGTTGTAGGTCACGCAGTAGAAGTGGTAGTAGTAATAGTAGTACAGTAATAGTAGTAGTAACAGTAATAACAGTACGTTGTAATAGCAATAACTAACTCAGGTTATCCAAGTTCATGTAATAAGTCAATAACAGTTTTCAACGGCCATATGCTGTAGTCAGTAAAATGATACTACTAAAGAAAACAAGTAGCAAGAACGATGAGGTAGTGTACGTATGGTGGCACTACCTATCAAAGGGCCCCAAAACAAGGCTACTCAGTCCCAGCATTTAAGGCAAGGGTGGAACTACTACTGTACTTCTGTAATTCCTGGTACCACTACTATTATCTCCTCCCCAGGGTGCGTGCATGGCATTGATACTGGGTACTGGCGTAGCTTTGGGCTTCAGTTTCGGCGCCACTGCCATAGGACTCAAGCCAGAACTCCTGCCCACCTCCACTGACCTCTGCCCAGCCAACCTCACTATCCCACCACCCCCAGAGATCAAGCCCATCAGGTTAGTACAGATCAGTCAGCAACAGTTGGAGCTGTGAAGAGCGACTGAATAAATGAGCAGTGAATACCGGACAGTCAGTAGCGCCTAGAATAATGTAAAGCTGTTAAATGTGAAGGTCAGTAAGAAGCTGACAAACAAAAATTAACCCTCTATAATTCGAGTCATCTTACCAAAATAAAAGACAAATAAAAATCATAAAGATGTGTGTGTGTGTGTGTGTGTGTGTGTGTGTGTGTGTGTCCGCGCTATCATTGATGAGAGCTATTAAGTAAACAAATTGTAAGGCGTATATTATTAAAGTGAGATGGTAGGCAAGTAAAACTATGGCTATCTCCAGAGCGCCATGGTTCGAGAATATGTATCATTGCGTATGTTTATCACCAGAGGGAAATAGTATGCAGTGTGTCATGTAGTTTATGGAGCATTTCCTTTCAAGGATAATAGCCGTTTCATGACTGGGAAAACTATAGTTCCAGCTAATACCAAGCGATGATATTCAGGTGAACTTGAGTCATAGGAGATTTAATATTACTGGTATAAGAGGAACAATATGAAGGTACCACAGCCAAGGAGTGTTGTGTGGGGCTGGGAAAGTGAACTAACAGCACAGCAATGATCACAAAGCTAATTTATATTTCTTAAATTTCTGTTCTTTATTTTTTTAACTTATTTTATCTTTCTTTTTCAGAGTCAAGGACCTTGAATATCCTGAGAAGATGCTGGGACTCTCCTACACCCAACTAGGACCGCTAGGATTCATGGTGGCTATGATAGTGGGCATACTCATCAGCATCGGCACAGGTAATATACTCACACATAAAGCATACCCACCTATATCCTAAATTAACCATACATTTACCTGCCCATAACCTAATTAGTCTATATCTTTACCTAGCCACAAGCTAGCCTATTTTTTTTCTCTCTAGCCTACATTTTCCCACAACCTAACCAACATACTGACTCACAGGCTAACTAACCTGTAAATGAATCTAACCTGTACTCTCTCACGGCCTAACACACACTTATCCATAACCTAAGCAACCTAAGCTAACACACCAACCATTAACATAGGCACACCATGAACTAATATACTCACCCACAACCTAAGTTAACCACAAACTAAGCTAACATACCCGCAACTTAAGTTAACATAACACAGACTAAGCTAAACACCACACCGTAAGCTAACATACCCACAACATAGAGATGTGTTACGGAGATGTGTAACGTGTTTCAGGCATGTCGGGAGGGCGGAACGTGGAAAGGTCCCTGCTACACCCTTGGGTCCGTCGCTTCATGCCTGACCCCATCAAAGTAGATGCTCGAAAGTCCGCACACGCCTACGACAACAAGATATCCACTCAGTTCTGATGTTCCCCGTTATATTAGCATGTACCTAGGTTATTAATGACTGGAGTCTAGAATATTGTTTTGAATGGTCTTAGTACTTATATTTTCTATTTATGATCTGCCGTGTACTTAGTTTTGGATAGCCTATATCAAATATTCTTTATATTTTTCGTAAATCGTCATACTAAAATGTGCAGTCAAATGCATGTATACTCATATTACACACTAGCATAAATGCGTGCCCATATACACCCTACGTATTTCTAAATATATATATATATATATATATATATATATATATATATATATATATATATATATATATATATATATATATATATCACACTTTAAACCAACCTACCATACTTTTTAGTCCTCTGACGACCCAGCTCAGTGTTACTGAATGTAGTCCGAAATGTCAGGATGTTCTATGTTTGGTTTTATATGTTTGTTTAATCTCGTTGATAGTCTTATGCAATCTTTCTGCATTATCTCTTGCAATGTGTTCACAGTTGTGCTGCTAAGTATACTACCATGCAATAAATCTCTCATCAGTCGACATCGATGGGTATCTTATAGTTTGATATTAAATATTTAGAAAAGACTGCTTGCTCAAAAGCCTCTTTTATAAGATATGTTTTTTTGCTTTTTTTTTTTATTTTTTTTTTATTTATTTTTTTTTTGCAATTGACATTAGCTAAAGGAATCCACCCTGCACTCCATCTCACTCTACTCCACAAATTCTCTTTTAATCAGCGTCCTCAGTCCGACTTTTTTTTTTTTTTTTTTTTAACCCTTGCTACTTCCATACGATTTTGCTAAGTTTAGGAGAGATTCTTCGAACTGGAGGAGTTAAATACAATCTTCATTAAGATTTTTTTTTTTTCTAACCTGCATACAGTCGTCTGGGGGCAGCAAGAAAACAATTGGTTATTGGATTGAAGGGATTAATTAACTCTTTCTACACTTGGACTTCTTTTCCGATTTATTATTTCTAACACCTGGCTATTTTATTTTCCTCTGGGGAGACCTTTCATACTGGAGGAATTTAATGGAATTGATTTCTAGTTGGTTCAGTGCAAGAGGTCCCCCCCCCTTCTCCCAGAATTGAATAAAAGGTAAAAATTGGGATAACTGTAATAAATTTAAAAACTGGAATAAATATAATTAAATGTGGTGAATGTAATAAACTACAATAAACTCGTCTGGAGGTAGCAAAAATAAAGAAATAAGACGACATCGCACTGAAAGGGTTAATTAAGCACAAAACCCTCCATTTCATCCGCACTCTGTAGCTTTTATATATTTTGTTTCCTTTCCTTTCTTTGTTTTTCTCTATATGTGAAAGGAAAACTAGAGACTGGTGTTTGTGATAGAATTACTGTATGCCGTCCTTTATAACTGTTTTGTAATGTGTCTTGGTATCTCAGTGCAATGAACTGTTAAAATGGGAGAATTATACACACTACCCCATTCTTCTGCTGCTTCCCTCCCTCCCTTCCCCTTCCTTTCCTCTCACTACCCTGTCTCTCCCCCTCCTCCCCTTTCCTAGACCTAATTCTATTGCTTCCTTTCCTTCCTTCCCCCTCCTCACCCCTTCCTGCCTCCCCTCCCTGTTTCCCTCCCTCCCATATTTCTCATAACTCCTCCCATCCCTCGCTCTCCTCCCTCTGTTTTCCTCCATCGCTTTGTTCTTCTCACCCATCCTTGGCTTCCCACCCTCACTATCCCTCTAACCTCTCGCTTATATTCCACCTCTATTCACAAAGGGTCCAAGTCGAGTAGAAACTGCTATATTTACCCTATAAACATTTTCATAAGTGGGAATAATTCTTCCATTTGTTGTATGTCCTCTGATTTCAATGTGATTAATATGTGAAGGAGCCTGTTTTCTTGCTCTGAGAGGTAAAACACATAAATGTAAGTTTGCTATATGTGATAGTGAATAGTATTATATATGATGGAACAGAGATTAGTATACGAAGGAGGATAGTTTTGTGATATAGGAAGTAAAACAAGATGATATGTAAATCAAAGCTATGTGATAGTATTAAATAAAGCATTATATATACAGTATGATGGAACAGATATAAGCGTAAATCTCTTCTCCTTGTCCCTTTATAAAACTACCTAATAAAAAAAAGTCTTCCATACACTAATTACCGTATCTGTTTTTACACCTAAACCCACACTAGTTTTTGCGAAAGTCTCCTCCGACTTAAGATCGCTTTATGGTAGCGAGACCATACTGGTTTTACTTAATATGGTTTAAAATTGCCATCTCCCCATCTTGAATGCTGTCGCAACAACAGGTTAACACTAGAAAATGGTGCTAGTCATGAAGAGGTGCTATGAGAAGCATAGCCAAATAACGGCTAAGAAGCAACTGTTAGGTTCGAATTCTCTTCGGGCAAGGAGGCTCCCTGTCACCACTTCCTTTAGTGATTTACAAGTACTCGTAGGCCTTCGGGCCCTCTCGCACTTGCTCCTGCGGAGGACTCTGGGGCTGCGCGATCGCTTTCCCGGTACCTAATGAACTGCTTTCCGAACCAAACTTTGATCGCTCTTAACTCTTATAAAAAATCATCATTCGAGATGGGACCAACTTTTTCGACAACTGCGAATTTTCTGCGATTTTCATGCCAATTTTGGTGCACCAGGACGCCTCCATACCGAAGAAAGGTGCCCTCACCTCGCTTCGGGAATGGAACCCAAGTTGTCCGCACGCAAGTCCGAGATATTAACCACTCGGCCACGGCAACCGACCGGGCGCCGAGAGCGGCATATTTTGGTCAAAATCTGATCGCTCATTAAATTTAGTAAAAGTTTTTCAATCGTGTTGGGACCAAGTTCTTTCACATCTGCGAATTTTTTGCGATTTTTGTGCCAGTTTGGGTGCGATTAGAATGTGTAGTTTCGGCTGCCCAAAATACACACACACACACACACACACACACACACACACACACGGCTACTGCTATATATATTAGATTTTGGATATTGCTAGTTGACATAATTTTGTACGTCATTTTGCAGATTTTGGCGATATTAGAAGGATTTATATAACATAGAAGAGGACTGGAGCGCCTTAATTGCCCACTAAACCACAAGGCACAATGATTTAGTTATATGGTTACCGCCCAGCGTAGTAAATGGTTTCCTGGTGAAAAGGAAGCCATTCTGCTTGTCACTCAGTGTAGAGTCACCCGCAAACAGAAGGAAGATAAGAGAATTAAGGAAAGAAAGACAGAAGAGGATGGGAGGAAAGAAAGGAGGAAGAGAGGAAAGAGCAGTCACCCAAGAGCAGCACTACATCGAGTAAGTGGATGGTGAGCTTCTCCACCTACCACTGTTTGTACAGTCAAGCAATATTATTCGTACCTGTTCTCCGCATTAAAACTGAATCAGATTTGTCCATATGTAGAAAATGATGGATGATTACATTGTGGATTTTACTTCACTAGCTATGGGTATCAGAATCGATTTTAAAAGACGATATAATTACAGTCCAGCTTACTAACAACAATCACATTCAGCACAACAAATGGGTCAAGTTTACCAAGTATTACAAAACGACGAAGGGTTAATACTAGTGGGCAAATTATTAGGCTCCAACAACTTGAGTAATTATTGGTACTAAGATAAAGAGTTACTACTACTATCTTCAAAGAGGAATGAGTGATGACATGGGAACGAGCATACCTACTAGAATTCTCTCAATCTCCACGTACAGACATAAATTTCTTCTTGAACCTTCACCTGCCGACATATCTCATCTACAACTGCCAGCATACTTCATCTAATTCTACAAACTAAGCATCTATGACTACTAATTTCCAGCAACAAACATTTCTCTTTAATCTTCTTCCCTCTACAAACATTCTCTCTCTAAGTACCCTACTCTTTCTATTACCAGTATTTCTCCATAATGCTCTACCAAGCCCAGAATTCACGTCGGTTCCGGAAGCTCCCTAGCACCTCTTCCTAAGCGGTTTAGTTTACTTGTTACACCTTGTCATCCCCTTCTGTGTCATCTAAATCATTCTAATATCACCATACTCTGCATAAAGTACAAAAAGATATTAACCAGTCGTATCACCCCTCAAAAAAAACTAGCTAAGGAAGAGATGTTAAGGAGCCTTTTACCCTACAAGAATACAGATCCAAGTCTCTTTCTTTAGATTTCTACTATTCACCCATTTACCAGCAGACTATCTTTAATTTTCTTCCCCCTACGGATAAGCCCTCTCTAATTACAAACACCCTCTCTTTAACTCCCTTCCACCCACCAGTCCACCAGTTGTCCCTCATCCACCTCTCCACCTCAGAAGCGCGTGATGATCTCCCCCGTCCTCTTGTTGATGCGTGTGGATGATGTGGATGGCGAGGATGAATCAGGCAGACAACACCTCACCCACTTATGTACTAGGTGGGGCTTGATGGTGCGGCCTCTTTCTCCACCTGATTGGAAGATATGCAGAAGGACTGGGTCTCTCGGGCTCTCTAACTCACTTTCAGATGAGACAGACAGACAGACAGACAGACATATACACAGACACAGACTGATACAGACGGACAGAAAGAAAGGCAGAGACAAACAGACAGACAGACAGAAACGATGAAAATTACAGAAAGAACAGACAGACAGACAGACAAGCACATAGACGAATTAACAGACAACTAGACAAAAAAATATATATACATGCCTTACATACAGACAGACCGAGTGCGAAAAGAGTTGTATTTATAATAACCACATTTTCAGCTAGAATGCACTCAGAGAGCTCATACCTTCGCCAATGCCACTGCTATTAAAAATTATCCAGATCCAAATCAGAGGAGACATTGTGTGGAACACATAGGATCCGGATCCACCTCAAAATTTAATCAATTGTTCCTTGACCCATGGCTCACGCTTCTACAAAATTTTATTGAAATTCATTGAGAACTTTTGGAGATGTGAGGGATACATAGGATCCGGATCCGGATCCGGATCATTCCCAAAATCTAATCAATTTTTTCTTGGCTCATGGCCCACCCCTCCACAAAATTTCATTGAAAATCATCGAGAACTTCTGGAGATATCGTGTGGACACAAAAACAAACAAACAGACAAACATAGGTGAATACATAACCTCCTCCCACGAACTGGACATAAATTCTCCTCTACCGTCTCCTATCGTACTTCTCTGACTTAAGAAATCGCTGTCGTATGCTTCAAATCTTACAACTTAAGGGGGAAGACAAAGCCTCTGATTTTTAAGAACATTTATAGAACGCCATATAGAATTCTCGTCCGCATAAAAAATAATTAATAATAATAATAACAATAATAATATTAATAATAATAAATAAGCCCAAAATTCCTGAAAGACAGATACGTATATAACTTTATTTATTATTCTCCTCGCCATGAAAAAGACAAATCCTAATTATTTAACGAACACTTATATATCGCCTTTTATTATTCTCTTTAGCATGCCCCACTCACCTGTCAAAACACTGACGATAATACCGATACAAAGGGAGACGAGGAAACCAAGTGTTCCCAGCAGCGTGTATGAGATGCCCAGCAGCTTTTGGGGGTAGTCCAGATCAGACACCCTACAGCGGAAAAAGGATCAGTGACTATAATAATAAAAACAGTGAGAGAGAGAGATCAGCCACCCTGGAACAGAAAAACAACAGTGACTTAAATGATACAAGCAATGCGAGAGATACGACGTCCTGGGATGGAATAGTAACAGTGACTAAAATAACAAGACTGCGTGATGTTGCAGACACTGGCCTCTTTTCTTTACAAACAGTTATGGTGTAGAGTAGAATGCTAATTATAAAGCTGTGATATTGATTCTTGGTGACGTAAAGATTAATTTGCCGGTTCTGAGTTTTGCTAATTCTCTCTTCAGTGTCTGTCCACTAGAGAGAGGGATTAAAAATAAGAGAAAGAGGGGTAGAAGAAAGTGAGAAAAAAAAAGTGGGAAAAAGAAAAGTTGAAGGGACGGAGATGAAGAAAGCTGCAAAAGAGGGAAACAGAAGAAGAGAATACCTGACGACAGGTATAGTAAGAGCAGAAGTAATGACACTGAGGTGATGTGGACAGTCCTCACATGAAGAGAAAGAGGGGGAGGAATAGGAAGAGGATAAACGAGGAGGGGAAAGATGGAGAGGGAGTAAGAGGAAGACAGAGAAAGAAGAAGAGGGGGGACAAAGAGAGACTATACGAAAGGAGAGAGGAACAGAGCAGAGAAAGAAGAAAAACTAAGAAAGAGTACGAAAGGAGAGAGAAACAGAAATGTATGGAAAAGAGGAGAGAGAACGGTAAATGGAAGAAGGAAAAGAATGAAAAACTACCTGACAACCGGAGCAGTAATAGCAGTAGTAGTGATGTTGAGATGCTCAGGACAGCCCTCCGTTGAAGTTGGCAACAGTTCCGGAGTCAGGCCAATGCTCACGCTGCCAAAGTAGAATCCTAGAGCCAGTACTGTCCCCAGAATCATGGCCAGACACGACCCCTGCAAAAGTGAGACGATCTACAACCAAGCAGTAACAGCAGTAGTAGTAGTAGTAGTAACAGTTGCTACCCGGCCTTGTTTGAATCTTGAACCCAGTGGACTGCAGGCTAAGTTTTCCTTATACTGCAGTTCACCATCCTCCTTTCTGGGAACATGGAGGGAGTTGGGAGACGCTTGCATAACTGGGAAGAGGAGTTGCTCAATTATATCGGTGCCACCACACGAAGTGATCCATCTCCAGTAACATCCAGAATAAAAAACGGTACATTTAGAAGGAAGTTCCCCAGGGGTCTGTCCTGAGTCACTCCTGTTCATTAGGGTACCGAAAGCGTTATCATTTGGGTTCAAAACTGGAGTGGCTTGGGAGGTGTTATGTGCTGATGGTCTTGCAATGACTGCTGATACCACTGACGGAGTGGAAGAAAGTCTGAGAAAAGAAGAGATGGCATGGTCAGCAGGATGATGGTGTTGATGATAGTGATGGTGATGATACATGATTATGATACTAACGGTGATGATACCATGATGATGATAATTCTATTAATGATGATGATGATGATGCTAATGATAATAAACTACAAAAAATATAACAGCCCCACCTTAGCATTAGTAAATGGCATAAAGATAGCCATAATGAAGGCAGCCATGAGAGGTCCAGCCACGGCGAATGTGACTGCCACGGCTGCCTGTAGAACACCACCCATACTGCCGGCGATGAAGGCCAGACCCACAGCCACTGCTCCGTAACCCAGAGCTGCCGGCAAAACTCGTATTCATGTAAACAGTATGTGGGGAAGAAGTGGAAGAAAACACGAGTAATGAGAAATCAGTTAATTCTCTACTGGATTCAATAAGCAAAGTTAGTCAGGAAAATAAATCAATATATCTACATTCGCACGTGTTTCCTTCCACCTTTTTCCACTCTTCGTTCCAGTGTTCGTCGTTGCAAGATTCAGGGTAGATATTATGAGAAAACGTCAGTATTCAATAACCCTCTGCTTTGCATAGGGACGTTTTTTCCGTACTGGTGCCCACACAGTCCGCGACCCATTGTTCTATCCACTTAATTACCACGTATAATTGATGGTAGATACTTATGATGTTGACTCTAATCCGTATGTGAAAACGATGGAAAACATTTACATTATCTCCTACCATGCCCAGCCTTATGCAGCGTTAGGAAAAGAAAGCTTCCAATTCAAGAGACAGAAAAGACAGCTGATGAGTATAACAAATACGATTATTAAAATAAACTAGCAGAAAAGGAAGCAAAACATGACGAACAGGCAAAGAAAACAAAGTGAAAGAGGAGGAGGAGGGAGGGAAAGAAAAGAAGATTAAGGAAAAAAAAGGGAGAAAAGTACCTTACCCAGAAGTTTAATGATGAGGGTTTGCGTACTCCTGGAGAGGGATGAGCACCTAGGATTCATGGAGAGCCAGTCCTCCCAGGTGACGGCGGCCTGAGAGTTGACCCCTGACGAGATGGTGCTGCGGGGACGAGGGCGGATGAGGTGGTGGTGAGGGAGGAAATGGAGTTAGGAAGGGGAGCGGTGTTTTGATTTAGGCTTGCATTTGGTGTGGCACAGGAAACCTCGAGACACCTCTTCCTTTGCGATTTTCAAGTACTATCCTTCTTACACATTGACATCCTCGTGTGTGTTGTTTATATAGTTTTAGAAGCGACTTAGATTTCATCAGTGACATTTAAATGTCACTGATGAAATCTAAGTCGATTCTATGGAAGAGGTGTTCCGAAATCTCCAAAACCACGTAAAATAAGACCCTTCGTCATGAGTGGTATTAATTAACCTGGCAATATTAGGGACCTCTTAACTCATTCATCCTGGCTAACGCTGGACTATTTCATTTAGTTTAAGACGGTACAAAACTATCTTCATTATCTCACACACACACTCAAACACAAACACGCACAAACACAAACGCACACAACCCCTCCCCACACACACTCCACACGCAACGCCCCCCCCCCCCAACGCACGCACCTGAGAGCCCCCGAAAAGAGACACGCAACAAAGAGCCCAGCAATTCCAGGAGCAGAACTGAGTCGGTCCATGACGTAGAAGGGCAGAATCTGGTCCTTGGATTGGATTAGGCCCGCTGCTAAGGGGTCGCACTCGGCGTAATTGGCGAAGAGTACCAGACCTGGGGGAGAAGGAGAGGATGACTGAGAGATGAAGTTGGTCTGGAGGTGAAATTAAATGAAGTAGTATTAGAATATTATGAGGAAAATGAAGAGGAAGAGAAGGAGGAGAAGGAAGAGGAGAAGGAGAAGAAAGAAGAATGTTAAGAGAAAGTAGTAGATCTAAAGAAGAAAGGGGGTCACACTCGGCGTAGTTGGTGAAGTGTACCAGACACGGGGGAGAAGAATGCAAGGTTGAATGTGAATCATGCAAGTGGTCGTATCCAAAGAGGCTTCGAATATTTCGCACCATTTGCTCTTTACTTTTTTATCCTGTACATAAAACCCTAGTACAGAAGATAACTCTGATGTGGAATATGCTAAAAGTTAAAGAATAAAAATCGCAAAGAAAAAGGTGTACTGATATCTACATTACCACCTACAATATGAAGAATTAGATGGGAGAGAGAACAGTACTGGGTTCAAAGAAGATGGCCAAGAAGGAGTACCGAAGCTGAAGAAAGAAGTAAAGGTTGGCCGAAGACAGGACCATATCGGAAGAAAATATACACTCGAGAACAATGAAGTGCTTAACATCCTGAATAAAATACCTGTGTGCAACCATAACATCAGATTTTAAGTAGTCGTCAGCATTCATTCCTAGACCTTGCCTGATCATCTAATATTTCAAAAATGGTGATGATGATGAATGAGAAGCAAACTGAAATCAAGAAGTTAATGGGTAAAAGAATGAGACTAGTGAGAAGATTAAGACACAATGCTGATGGAGAACATGGGAGAGAGAGAGAGAGAGAGAGAGAGAGAGAGAGAGAGAGAGAGAGAGAGAGAGAGAGAGAGAGAGAGAGAGAGAGAGAGAGAGAGAGAGAGAGAGAGAGAGAGACAGAGAGACAGAGAGAGAGAGAGAGAGAGCACCATACCTGCTAGTGCCATCAGAGCGGAGAGGGTGGCGTAGTAGGGGATGAGCATAAAAACAGACCTGGGAAGGGAAAATTATCGAAATGAAGTAGATTCAGTAATTTCTACCTCATA
Source organism: Coenobita brevimanus (assembly GCF_032717465.1). Taxonomy (NCBI): domain Eukaryota; kingdom Metazoa; phylum Arthropoda; class Malacostraca; order Decapoda; family Coenobitidae; genus Coenobita; species Coenobita brevimanus. The sequence continues at coordinate 8,628,657 of NC_137027.1, read as the reverse complement.
ATTATACCAGTGTCTCCAGAATATAATTAATTTCTGTTCACTGCATAACTACTTATTCATTATTTTTTCATCTATTTATTTGTAGCAATTGATAAAGAGTGAGGAAAGACAAGTTGATGGGATGTAGCAGAAAGGAAGGGCACAGCAGTATCAAGTTCAGCCTAAGTGAAAGAGATTTAGATGAAGAGAATGTTTTTAGGAATTCCGGATGGCATAACAGTAGACGGAGCCCAGGGACCTGAGGTAAACCATACAACAGAAGGAGCAAGGGAATTAGCGCCACTGAGCAGCGTGTGGAAGTAAAAAAGTGTCTAATCAGGTGAACAGACTCCAACCCATCCCCACCACGGCCTGTAGACTCACATATAGGCGTGCTTAAGACTCTTCATGCTGGAGTACCGCTGGATAGCCGTCTGGGAACAGGTGTAGGTGGACATCGTACTGTGGAAGCCAGACCACCCCAGCCCCCACACTGTGTGCCGATCGAACAGGCTCACATTCCAGCTGACACAACCAAACCAATATTAAATGCAGAAAAGGCACTGTTGTCCTTGAATATACAAGATCTATAGGTTATTAGGTGGAATACTAAAAAATTATGAACGTTAACAATGATAACTGCGTGTAATTTTGGAGTTTACATATAGGTCTGAATCTGATCTAAATTACAAGTGTTGTTGTTTGAAGCAAAGTTCTGTAACTAGATTATGTAGGTAGAGGACGTTGCTTCTCTCCGTGACGTGTGAGTGTGGGGGAGGAGAGGTTGATTTGTTGATGAGGTTATGACTTTGTGTGTGTATTGATTTGGTTATGACTATGTGCGTGTATATCTGTGGTAGTGTATACACAACAGCAACTAAGAAATATTCCGCCTATTTTTTCACTCACATTAAGATCATCGCTTGCTTCAGAATCACCACCACTACTCACTCCAAAATAATCATCACCATAACTCACTTTAAAATCATCACTTTCACTTTAAAATGATCACCACTCCCTTCAGAATAACCACTGTCCTCACTTCAGAATCATCACTATCTTCAAAATCAACACCACTCACTTCATAAACACCACTACCAACACTCACACCAGAATCATCACCCGGATCACTTCCACTTTTCAATACAGAATCACCACCACTATCATTCACTTCAGAATCATCACTCACTTCACTTCCACCACCACTCACTACAGAATCGTCATCGCCACTCACTTCAGCACAATCATCAACATCATCATCATTCACTCACTTTAGAATCTGATAGCCTGCCCTGTTGTGCTCTACTGCTATCTTCCACACCTTCTCAAAGCCCCCCATGTCCGTCACTCCCTTAGCAATGACGCCTACGATGCCCCCGAAGAGCACCACGAATTGAAGGGCGTCCGTCCATACCACTGCCTTCATCCCACCCTGAGGAACAGAAAATTATTAGTTATCTCTCTCTCTCTCTCTCTCTCTCTCTCTCTCTCTCTCTCTCTCTCTCCTATGATCCTGCCAAACAGCATCACATACTGGAAAGCGACCGATAATAACACTTCCTTCAATCCCCTTGGATCGTAGAAAATTATTAGTTGTGTAATCTTTCTCCCTCGCGTATCACCCCCACCACCTTCATCCCGCCCTCTGAAGTGTGCAAGGTGATGAGCTGGCGGAATTCTGTTGGACTCTCACTCGCACGGAAATAGTCTTGTTACCCCATCCAGGGTAAATCGCTGAGGAAAAGATGTTAAGAAATTTACTACGCCACCTAGAATACAGCCCAAGGTTCCATTTTCTAGGTGTGCCAAACAAGAGTAACTTCTGAAGAGGGAGATTCCTGGCAGTAGATGCTGAGCTGATAATAGGTCGTGTTCCTGGTGGCGTAGGAGGCTTCGTAACGTCTTTTCCTCAGCGATTTTTTTTTTTTTTTTTTGGAGGGGGGCATTGTACTCTTCTCCTCTTGCACATTACTGAGGCAAACTATATTAAAACCAAAAATATATAGCCTAATCACAATATCAAGGGTTGTTACTTAAAATAAATCACTAAGAAAAAATTGCTGTGAAACCTCCTATGCCAACAAAGATAAGACCCAAGAGGTGGCAAAGTTATAAGGAACACTTTAGCGTCTTCCTTGGCTTGTAGGACGAATAAAGAAAGAAAACGTGATCGGGTGCGTTGATGCAGGGCCAACTAGGCTAGGTTGACCTGCCACTACCTCCCCCGTAAAAGAGTGTAAGTCCAGTTGGGTAGGTCAAGAAGGGCAAGTGACGTCTTGTTCTAGATCTTTATGTTCACTATCTAAGCATTAAAGATATGACCCTCGGCATCTTCTAAAAAACGCCAGGTATTACTCACAAAAGCAATGTGAAGAGAAGCTATGTTCGTAAAAGCAGCGTAAAGGGAAGTTATGCTAACACAAGCAGTTTAAAGAGAAACTACTCACAAAAACATTGCAAAGAGCAATGTACAGAGAGCAATACGGTACTTAAAAAGCAATGTAAAGAACAGTGCTAAAATAAACTACACCCACAAAAAAAAGCGTAAAGAGCCGTGTAAAAAGAAGCTGCAGCCTACTCACAAATGCAGTATAAAAAAGCAGTGTAAAGAGACACCCCACTCACAAAAGCAGTATAAAGAGAAGCTATGGCGCCCACAGACACGATGGAAACCCAGATGGGGAAGTTTGTGACGGCGGCGAGGGCGAGGGCGGGGGCGTAGATGACGACGGCCTGGTTGAGCAGGATTTGGACGATAAAGAGGGCGCTGGCCACACGACGGGCTGCCAAGGAGTTGTACCTCATCTCTAGGTACTGTAGGAGAGAGCGATAGAGATAGGTAAATAGAAAAATAGATTGATGAAGACAGATGTGTAAACAGATCGACAGACAGACAGGCACAGATAGGCATACAGGCACACAGACAGACACTTACGCAAAGACAGACGGAAAAAATCAGACGGACGGACAGATAATGGAATAGAGAAAAACAGAGACAGAAACAGACAGGCAGAGACGACAGGCTAAAAATGAGGGAGAGAAAAAGAGAGAGAGAGAGGGGGGGGGGAACTGACCTGATTAACGGAGACAAGATTGAGGTCATAGTAGAATGGTACGAAGATGAGGGCAACGACGGGCACAGCAAGCAGGCCTACATTGCCACACAGGTACTGGATGCTGTGGTAGTAGGTCTCCGCCGGGGCACCTGTAATATACCAACACACCTGTCATATACCGCCACCACACCACCACCTACATCACACTACACCGCACCACACAACGCAACACAGCAACTCTCATGTGTGGGAAGGCTCCCCACATACAGCTCTTCTCAATAGTGTGGAGTCAAAGGCTTTTCGTCTCATTAACTCTCCTCCTCTTACTGACTCCCTTCAACCTCTGTCTCTTCGCCGCACTGTTGCATCTTTATCTCTTTTCCATCGCTACTTCAATGGTCACTGTTCCTCTGAACTATCTGCATGCATTCCTCCACCTCTACGACGGGCGCGTAGCACCCGTCTAGCAGCAAACTCTCACCCCTTTTCTGTCCAACTCTCTAATGCAAGTGTTAACCGTTACTCCCAGTCCTTCATTTATGCAACAGGTCAACTCAGGAACTGTCTCACTCTGTATTTCCTGCTTCCTATGATCTCCAGTCTTTCAAACGCAGTGTGTCCAGGCATCTCGAAATGAATAGATCTTGAATTTGCCCCCTCTTGTATTTTGTTTTTCTCTTGGAAGGAACAGTTTTGCGGGCTCGTTGCCTTTGGTTCCTCACATTAAAAAAAAAAAAAACAAGCCCACATTATTGCAAAAGTACTGGATACTGTGGTTGTATGTCCCAGTCGCGACACCTGTAATATACCAATACAACAGTAATATACCATCAACACACCACACCAGAACAACCACTACAACAGCATCACGCAAAGCCTCCCCTACACCTTCGTTACACCACATCACATCACACCACAGCAAGCAGGACCACACTGTTACATAGGTGCTTGACGCTTCACACACATCTACACCACACCGAGTTGAACCTACATCATATCAGACCACACCACATAACACCATATCATCCCATCGGGATAACCTAGAACCTACCGCACATCACACTACACCACACTTGCACTACAGCATGGCACCACATTGGCATTACACAGAATCTACACTACACCTGCTCCACACCATACCATCACACTTGCATCAGATTTGGTGTAATCGATATCGATTTCTATAATTACTGGACTATTTACCATACATATAAACATTTTAAAGACGTAATAAGGGTAACGAAATACACAGCAAATGAAATCGCCATGACTATGTTTTATGACTACTTGCCAGAGTTTATGACTTAAATTTTAAACTATCGATGTCATAATATCTCGATATGTTTATTTAGGAGCGGAAGTACTGTCATTTCTGGTAATGACGATTCTGCATTACAAGGAAACACTTATTATTTTTCATAAGCTACCTTATCTTCACGGCTGATCAAAATGATGCTGTATGTCTTGTGTGTATTTATTTGTAATAGTAATCACCATCATTAATAATCATAATGGTACACACTCCTATTAATTTTTACACGGAATCAAACAGGCAATCGATTTCCCAAATTCCAGTCAAAGTTTTTCTGAGTAATGACCTCGTAATCTAATCATGTAATTACAGATTCATATTCTTGACGTCTTGCAAAACACTTGTACCACCTAAATTCACACACACACACACACACACACACACACACACACACACACACACACACACACCTCCACAACCAATCAAACATCTGCCAAACTTAACCCTTTCAGTCCAAAGACGTATAATTAGCTTACTTCTGCTATCCGCCAGTTATTTTTTCCACCTTTATAGACGTTTTCTTTCAATATGATGACGTACTGTATATTTACTTTATCCTTAATATCCCAAGACAATTTTTATTCATCTCAAACTTTTTCCCCCCTCTCTCTCTCTCTCTCTCTCTCTCTCTCTCTCTCTCTCTCTCTCTCTCTCTCTCTCAAAGATACTGTATATTCAGGTATAATCTAACAGGTCCTTGAATTTGCCTTCACCTTCCATCAAGACGATGGCCCAAGAATAAGTGACCCTGAGAAGAGATAGATGGATATATGAAGAGGAATATTAATAGTAGGAGAAAGAAAGAAAGATAAATAGATGTATAGACAGACAGATAGATAGATAAATAGATAGATAAACTGAATGACTGACAGGTAGGTAGATAGACAGAGAAAGAGGAAAAAAGTTAGATATTCTGGTCGTGTATCCCACCTTGTATAGCGATAGCCGAAATATAGGTAACAACGAGGGACATGGAGACAGGGAGACAGGTAAGGTTCCGGCTCCCCACCAAAAACTCATCATTAGCCTTATTCCTGTTGCGGACGGCGAAGTACAGCCCGACCAGGAGGGAGAGCAGCAGCATAAGGCCGAACACAGCGTAGTCCAGCCAAGAGAAAGTCGCCCTTACTAACCCAGCCATTGTTTGTTGTTATTCTAAGGGAAGAAGAAGACTTAGATTAATGTATATCGAGTGCACGATGGTTATTAGGGCAGACATAAGGTCGAAAACACGTCTTCCAGCCACGAGAATGTCGCCTGTACAAGTTCAATCACCTTTACTATTGTTCTGAAAAGGAATGAATAATTTAATCCCTTGACTAAGAGGACGTACTCGTGTTTTATCCTTGTCACCATCCAGATCATTTTTATGGTGCGCCAGAAAACAGACGGACAGAAAGAGACCGATAAAATGACTGACTGAATGACTGATTGATAGACCGACTGAATGACTGATTGACTGACTGACTGATTGACTGACTGACTGACTGATGAAGAGAGAAAAATATATATTTATAGCGAGGTGGACTGATACATAGGCCATTCAGTCTCACAGCGCCTTAATCCTAGTAGAAAACTTTAAACACGGAAAAGAAAATGCTTCAGAGAGAGAGAGAGAGAGAGAGAGAGAGAGAGAGAGAGAGAGAGAGAGAGGAGGGGGGGAGGGATTACAAAAACGTCAAAATTGATGTCAGAGATAGATTAGATGACAAATATATATACAGTACCTATACTCCATTTTTTTTTTTTTTATCGAGGCGAAGATGAACTTGACAGAGTGGTGATTATTGGCTAAATGCAACGTTACTTCATAATCTAGCATTATTAAAAGACAACAAATATCTGAAGGGGAAATTTGGGTTAGTATATATTTTTTGGACATACTGCATTCACCCAGTTATCATCAACTTGTCAAGTGCATCTTCGCCTCAATAAAAAGAAAAAATGGAGTATAGTGCTGAGTAAAACGAATAACGGTAAATAAGAGAATAGCTAATGTTGTGGATAGGACAGAACTGACTAGACAAGCATAGAAGGAAGAAAGAATAGTTGACGAGTGTGGATAGTGCACAATTTCAATTGATGAATATCGGGGGCAGACGAAATGCAGGTGGGAGGGGTCTCGGGGTACTAGTCTAAGTACTACAGGAGGCTTCGTACCACCTCTTCCTTAGCTGTGTATTTTTTCACAATACACTTTTACCTTCCGTTTTGTGTCATTTATATCGTCCTAATATCGTCAAAATTTGTATCATTACCAAACATGTGGATATCGAGATGCAGTGCCCAGAATAAATCGCCATCGAAGAGGTGCTGCGAAATCTCCAAAGCCACTCAGAATCCGACCTAGATTTCACACTGCCAGTAGCCTGTTATTGTGGTAGAAATTATCCGCACATACTGAAACTGTCTTATTGTGAACGTTATTTAAAAGCGGTCGAAACTGTATCATTTAAAAATCCATATAGTTTTTCTTTTCTTTTTACTCATTAATCACTACACTCCAGTGAAGTAAATGGTAGCAGTGTGTGGGGATGATGGCAGTGTGTATGCATGGTGTATTTTTTCTACTATGCAGCTGACTATGCACTTACCTCTGAAGACAAATAATGTTCCTTAATTTTCTTTTCTTTTTACACATTAATCACCACACTCCAAAGAAGCACCGTGCACAATTTAAAATTCCTGCAATAGTAGCAGTGTGTATGCAAGGTAAATATTTTGTTATACACCTGGATATGCACTCGACTCTAAAAGAAAAAAAAAAAAATCCTTATACTTTTCTCTTTTTACACATTAATCACCAGACTCCAGTGAAGCACCGTATGATAATCCTTATAGTGGTGGCAGTGTGTATGAAAGGTGTATATTTTCTGCTATGCATCTGGGTACTCACTCACCTCTCTCCCGTCACTGCTTACACACACTGATACCGAGGACCTGTTGCTACCAGTACATTCACTGTGACCTCACACACACACATACACACACACACACACACAGTTGCAGAGTTACCTAATGCACAATAAAACCCGTTACTAAGGTGAGAGTAGCAAGTTGCATGAGTAGACACTAGGTTCACAGGTAAAAATAGACACCACTCTAATTTTCTCTTCCTTTTTACTTACTTGCATATTTATTTATTTATTAATCCGTTTATTTCTTGTACTACCTTCAAATGATATTATTAAGTTTAGGACACACTTTTCGAAATGGTGACTAATGAATCCATCCTTTATTTTTGTTTTGTCCAGGTTTTATTCAGTGTAAGACAGACTTTTTGAACTAAAGGTTAACGACATCTTGCTTTTTCTTAACTTTTGCTGCCTTGAATGAAAGGGGTGAGCATTTAAGCGCGCGCGCACACACGCGCGCGCACACACACACACACACACACACACACACACACACACACACACACACACACACACACACACACACACACACACACACATCCATCTCCATTTTGGGAGATAGGGAGGGAGTTGAGGGATATTTGTATAACTGGGCAGCTCCACAGCCAAGGTGTGTCAGTGTCATAAATGACTTTATGTCATAAAATACTTTGTGGTTCTTTTGTGGTTGAGTTGTAGTTGAGTTATATATATATATATTTTAGACTTGTGGTCGAGCGGCTTTTATATCTTGTAGTAGCTTCCCATTTGTCATGTAGTGACAGGAGAGGTAAAGAATAGTATGGGACTATTTTTATTTGTCTTGGAAATATTAACAAGTCTCTCACACAAAGCGGAATATAGAGTCTCGCTCCCTCTCTCTCTCTCTCTCTCTCTCTGTCTCTCGAGTTGCTAAGCCCTTCTCCCCTTCGACCTGCCTCTAGTATCGCTTGTCCCCTTCTGAGCTCTCTTTCCTAAATTCTGGTGAAACAGGAGACGTATCACGTGTATTCCTCGTGGATGGAAAGTTTAAAGAAGCCTGTGTGTGAGTATGTGTGTATATGTGCGTGTGGTCACCAGGTCTTTGTTCACGAGAGGACTGCTGACAGCTAACTGCATCATCTCCTTACTGGCCGCTGTCGTCAGCTTTCCTCAGTGTAACTTGCAAACCTCATTTCCTTTTCCCAGGCTCGCAGAGGGCTGTCTATCTATCTATTTATCTATCTATCTATCATGATTTGTAAATATAATATGTAGTCCTACATCTGCTCGGCCGCGCGAAAATGGCATACCATCGACAGTTAATAGTCCTAATATATTAATACATACTATATACACATTATAATGAACTTATAAGCTAATTAAGTGAAATACATAATATTGTAAAGTAACATAATTGTATGAATATTGTATACATATATTATTCATAGTAAATAGTGATTATTCAGTAATATTACATTTTAAACAAGTTGTATACATATTTGAATAAATGCAATGGTTGTTGTATAACACTTTGTAAGACGTGCATGTACAACAGACGTACGCATATAATTGTGCAATGGTAATACTGCTAGGTTATACATTACATAGAGTTATCACTTTAGTAATGTCTAATATTTCACCTAACTTGTATGATGATACTGGTAATACAGAATTGTGCTATAATTGTATGACATAATATTGTACTAACATTGTGGTACTACATAATTGTAACATTTTATGAATTGTTACAAAATATTGTGTTAATGCATAATTGTGTTACAAAATATTGTGTTAATGCATAATTGTGTTGCCTTATAATTGTAGTTACATTTTGTTAATGCAACTATTACATAAGTGTCTTGGCCTTATAATTGTAGTTAAAGTTACATAAAAGTTACATCTTGTTAATGCAACTGTGTAACATAATGCAATCGTTTGTCGTTACATAATTGTTACTATCGTTTGTAGTTACATTATTGTAGTTAAAGTTACATAAAAGTTACATCTTGTTAATGCAACTGTCACAGAAATGGTACATATTGTTTGTAGTATTGTTTGTAGTTACATAATTGTAGTTAAAGTTACATCTTGTTAATGCAACTGTCACATAAATTGATACATATTGTTTGTAGTTACATAATTGTAACAAGTGTAACAGAATGTAATCGTTTGTCGTTACATAATTATAATATGGAGTTACATAATTGTAATAATTGCAGTCCTAACATATGCTGCGGTCGATGATAGTGATGATGTGCCATGCCACTTGTTTGTGGAGACAACAATTTGCTTTTTTGTTTGTAGTTTATGTGGTATTTTGACATATGTAGTAACACTTACACTTATTTTCATTTGTTTGTTATGTGATATTACTCTATTTCTCTTTTTTCTTTCTTACTTTTTTTTTTTTTTTTTTGTATGTATTGATTTTCTATAGTTTGTTTTTCTTCGCTTGTGTACGCTTTTTCCATGTTGTTCATGGTTGCATAATTACTGGCTAATTTCCTTGGGATACTTTTTTAAAGTTTAGTTTATATTGCACAGGTATTACTGAAAATGAAATTATATAGTCCCATATTTTGTTATTTTATATAAAAAATATATATACATATATACAGTATTAACTATATACACTGATTTGTTGTTCACTTGTACCTATCGTGGGTAATATGTGTGTCAGCACTGTGTGGAAATCATTGTCTTCACGATTGTGTTGAAGATGTTCACTCTTGCTAACGTCATTTGTGTTGGCCATTTTTTTTTTCTAGTTTACCTTGTAACTTAATTTATATGTTTCCACTAGGTAGCTTTAATTAATAAATGTTTAATACAGTTCTTTTAATCGCTCACTGAGTAACTGTGATGGTATATTTTCTTTATTACTTTGTAGATGTAATAATGTATAGTTGTATATATGAAACACATATTTTATGTAGGTATAAATGGTAACACTCGTTGGTAGTAAATAAATGTTATAATAAATGAATGAATATATACAGTGTAGAATATTTATTGTTGGTGATTATTTAGTGTTTGAGTTATGCAGATAACTGAAGTAAGTATGTGTATTTAAGCTGTAACTATACAGCACGTTTTATATGTTTGTGCAGAAGCTTATGGTCTATCACTGTGTATTGTATAAATGAAGTAACTATGTAACTCACTAATTTTTACCGTGGAGGAAATGGTGTGAGTGGTGTTGCACGTGGTGATAGCGTTGTTCTTCACGGGTTGATTGGCGTGTTGTCGTCTCAGCACATGGTGACGTCGGCTTCCCACACTGGTAGCTGTGGTGAGTGAATGAGTAGCGATGAGTAACTTGAGTGAAGACGGGTGAGTAAGATGAGTTGTGAATATGGACTTGGTATTTTGCTGCGTGTCTTGACCTCTGCATCAGCGATGGCTTGTGTGCTTGTTGCTTTGGTTTTTCCTCTTCTTTACTTGCTTTATTTTATATTCTTCTTGTTGCTGCTTGAAGTTACGTGAAGATTATAGAGTTGTTTTGTAGAATCGTAGACTATTTGCATTGTAGGCTGTATTTTGTCGGGATTCACTGTAGACTGAAGCTAATCTTGTAGATTATCGCCTGCTTTTGTAGAAATTTGCTTTTAATTGGGAGACGATGTCCGTAGATTCGCTGGTTCGTCGTAGAAATTGCAATATTGTATCAAGGCGTCGTGTGATCTCTTGACCTCTGCATCAGCATGATGATCTGGGAGACGGAGGGGGCTGGTTGGAGCTGGTTGTGTTGTTGATTCGTAGACGAGGTTCGTATACGTTCGCTGCTACCAAATGTCATATATGACTTTGTGTCAAAATACTTTGTGGTTCTTTTGTGGTTGAGTTGTAGTTGAGTTATATATATATATTTTATACTTGTGGTCGAGCGGCTTTTATATCTTGTAGTAGCTTCCCATTTGTCATGTAGTGACAGGAGAGGTAAAGAATAGTATGGGACTATTTTTATTTGTCTTGGAAATATTAACAAGTCTCTCACACAAAGCGGAATATAGAGTCTCGCTCCCTCTCTCTCTCTCTGTCTCTCGTGTTGCTAAGCCATCACATGAAGGCGTCTCTCTCCAGATAGATATATCCCCTACATTTCGAAGTCTCTCCGAATCTGAATATAATTGTCCTGAGGTAGCAATAATACTAAATACGTCATCGGGTGGAAGTGGTTAACGCAAAAAAAAAATGTAAATACGAAAACTGGCGAGACTCAGGAAAGTTTGTAAATATGGACCGTCTCAGCCAAACCGTGTCTACTTTCACTAACGTTATAAAAACTGCACCTGACCTCTTCATCTCTTCGCTACGAGGGCGTCTTTTGTGTGGGTTTGTTCTTGCTGACGGCAGACGGTTTTATTCAGCTTTGGGGAGACTTTTCGAACTGGAGGAGTTAGACTGAACTTTTCTAACTCCTTCACTATCAAAGAAATGACTTAATTGGAATAAAATCCTCTGGCGTTAAAAATTATATAATAAGAAATGAGTTATGCGTTGTAAGACTGATGGGTTAATCTTCGTTTTTTTTTTTTTTTATGATAACGTCTCGTGTAGCTTATTGTTGCGTCCACCAGAGTTCTTTATGGAGCTTAACTGTCTAACTTAGACATTCATTAATATTTATTTATTGGTTTATGTATCAATTTGTTTATCGATCTCTTATTTATTTATTTATTTATTTTTTTTTTTTACAGTATTTATTTACATGTGTCTGGCTCTGGTCGGAGGACTTTGTCCCACTAGACCACCAGGCGTCATTTGGTTATATGGCTACCACCACCGTAGCAAATGATTTCCTAGGTTAACTCAGGTCTTTTGTTTTGTCACTCAATGTTGAGTCATCTAAAGGTAGCACTACATTGAGCGAGTGGATGGTGGATTTCCTCACTTCCCTGTGTTTTATACATATCACCTACATCTCTGCCTGTATTCACGTCACTTTGGCTACACGGCTACGGACTACGTAGATCAAAACTGGTTCTCCTATTGCGACCCTTAAGTATTCGGCAAAAACTGCTACTGGATACAGGCCACCATTATTGTGAGCTATGATAACACCAATAACGTTAAGGTAGTGTCCGCCATACCATCATCCACTGTTGGAAAGAGAACCGTAACATTATCTCCAGGCTTACCAGGGGCATCATCTTGACGACCACGTTTCACCGTGCGTTCAGCCCGGAAGGTCCGAGAACGATGCATCTGTTTGAGACTGAGGGCGAACCGTTTGGATGAGATGAGTCAAAGAGTGACGCATCTGATTTAGTTAAGCCAGGGGATGAATCAGATTTTGCAGATGTGACAGTTTTGATTAATGTTGGCGAGTACTAGCTATTTGTTTGGCTTTAAGAAACTATTTTTTTTCTTTTTCTTTGTCAGCACCTTATCATGAAAAGGCGTTATCTAATGAACACTCAATAATGAACACACACATGAGGGCTGCCACCTAACGCAGAAATATCGGGCTGCAACCTCCCCTGGGCAATGCTGACCACCAACTGACCACCCAATCCCAGACACCACAACACTGCCTTATATAACAAAGTGTGAAAATCTGCTCTATATTCACACACAAACACAGGTGCGGTACAAACTTGGTCCAGATTTTTATCCTTTTGATACTTATTTCTCGTAATTTAGAGACAGAAAAAAAAAAAAGTGCTGCGTCTCAGCAGCCTCTCCAGAGCACTTTTTCGTAACCAGCATGGTATTCTAGTGTCAATCTATTGTGACGGATCAGCATTCAATTAGGACTGATGGAAATATTAGGCCAAGTTAAAGTAAAAATAGCATAGTTACAACTTAGCTCAGTCACTTTGTAAAGAAAAAAAAAAAAAAGAAGAAGAAAAGCATGAAATATTATAGTCGGTTTAGTTTCGTCCGACAAAAACCCCTAACCCTTTTCAGTTCAGTTAATGGCCATGTATAGTCTGACTGCAGGATAAATCTGACTAGTAGCCAAGGAGACTCATTGTTAACTTATGATACTGGCACACTGAATTTCACACAACCATGACTACCTATTTTGGCTGTGAGAGTGATCCAGCTCCTTCAGATGAAAACAAAGAGGCTATAGTCAATTTGTAAAATATCTGTAATCTTCAGCGAGTCCTATCACAGGCTGGGGCAGGAAATACAGTAGTTTGATTATTTTACTTACTTTAAAGCACACCATCAATTGACCATCACAGGACTCACGGATATGTCATCAATACACCCTCGCCAATGTCGTTAATAGCAGTCGTGAATGATGCAGTCTTAGCAGGATAGTCAGTACTGACAGTGGGTATTAGCGCCCAGTCGGTGACGGTGACATGTAAAGGTATGTAACACGTAGGGTACTGCTAGGCCTCCGGTAAGGGAAAGATTTATGCCCAGCGTCGAATATATAAATAGATAGATTGAGTGATTGATAGAGATACTGTACGCGTGTATGTACAGTAGATGTGTGGGTGCATGCGCGTTCGTGTGTGTGTGTGTGTGTGTGTGTGTGTGTGTGTGTGTGTGTCTCCTCTCTGTCTCCCCATATCTCCCCTTCTCCATCCGCCCCTCTTTCTGTCCCCCCTTCTCCCCCACTGTAGAGCAGTTTATGGTGACTCATTATCCTGTCCCCGTTGTTACAGCTGGACTCCACACCACTCACCACCTAAATAACTCTTTGTTATCATCATCATCATCTCCTCTACACCTCTCCAATCTACTACCTTACTTTTCTTCTTCCTCATTTCTCATACTGCCACCACCACCATCATCATCATCATCATTATCATCTCCCCTACGCCTCTCCTAGTTACTGCTTCCACCTTATCCTTTCTCCTTCTCTCACTTGTATCTTATGTGAAGGTGTATGGCACATAAGAGAATCGCTTGGCCCAAGGGAACGGGTTGTCTAGTCTGCCCAAAGTCGAACATAGAAAACTCTCTCTCTCTCTCTCTCTCTCTCTCTCTCTCTCTCTCTCTCTCTCTCTCTCTCTCTCTCTCTCTCTCTCGAAATAAATACACCACTGACGAATGCTACTGGAAAGCGTTCAGTGAGTTTTTCCCCACGTTTGTTAACCTGCTTACACAAGAATACCATTTACCGCTCGCTTGTGATATTATTTTTAGTTAGTATTGCTTTTGTAGGCATATTTTTCGTGTGACTTAACAGGCTATGTTGATAATTTTGGACATCACCGTACAGCTCCTGGGCGAGTCTTCTGATCGACTGCACAGAAATGAGTATAAATTCGTAGACATTGCCCCGCCTGCTGTGGCAATGGAAGATGTATGTACTATTTTTAAGCTGGAGCAATATCGGGCACACACGACTATACTGTAATGTGAGTGGGAGGGATACTTTCTGACATTTAGGGAGAATTGGGAAATATGGCAGGCAGGACGCAGTGTTGTTATTGTTACTTCTATGAACTATTATTATTAGTATAAAGCATTTTAGTGGTAGTTGTAGTAGTAGTAGTAGTAGTAGTAGTTTTATTATTATTATCATTATTATTATTATTATTATTATTATTATTATGGTTATTATTATTATTATTATTATTATTATTATTATTATTATTATTATTATTATCATTATTATTATCATTATTATGGCTATCACTATTATTATTATTTTTTAATTCTTAGTATTATTATAATTATAATAATAATAATAATAATAATAATAATAATAATAATAATAATTATTATTATTATTATTATTATTATTATTATTATTATTATTATGTAGTTGCAGTAATAACTGTATTAGTAGTAGTAGTAGTAGCAGTAGGAGTTGCAGCTCCAGTGGTGGTAGTAGTAGTTGTAACAGTAGTAGTAGATGTTTAATGGCTGCGTCGTGAGAACTGGCACGGTATCATTGTAGGTTTTCCCCTGGGACCTACTGTACATGACTAACGCCCACTCGGTTTCTTTCTATGAGTAGAAGGGGAATCCTTTACAGCTCACTTTATAAAGATCCACCATGTAGTAGGGGTAGTAAGAGGAGGAGGAGGAGGAGAAGGGGGAGCAGGAGGAGGAGGAGTAACAGTTGTTGTTGTTGTTGTTCCTCTTCTTCTTCTTGTCCCTGACTGATCGTGAACCCAGTGGACTGCAAGGACCAGGTCATTTCAAACGGGCACTTCCTTAAATCTACTATTGAAGACATGTTGAAGGACTGTGTGCGTTGTGAGAGTGAGATGCATGTGTGACGAGAGAGAGAGAGAGAGAAAGTTGTGGTGTGAGAGGGTACAGCACACTGAAGACATGGTGGACTGTTGGTGACCTGTTTTGTGTTGGTATTGGCGCAGAGAGAGGTAGCAGCCACCTGGCAGTCTGGCTCGGTGAACTTATGCCTCTTTGGCAAGGCAGTTGATTTGGGAAGAATGTCCTGTTAAGGGTTCGTAGAGGATACTGCCTGGCTGTAAGATTTGGATGGTTGTGGTGTCTATGTTTTATGCATGTGTTTGTGAAGTGTAGTGCTGAGTCGAGGAGGAGAAATGCTGTTAAGATATTTTGTGCAGTGTTAGGAGGTTTTTGTCTTCACTCATTTTTTAGTTTTATTTTACGTTTCGTGGTGGGGAGTGGCGCAAAGTAAAGTAACAAGGACGAGATGGATCCTGTGCTGAAGCGATGAACTATGTACAGTTAACAAAACAAAACAAAAAAAAATCGGTCCTTTTACAGCACTTATCATTCTGAAACATAGACGAAGCAATGTGATATATGGAGCAACCTGTGATTATAACTGCAAATGTTGTCCTTGGTTATTATTAGGACTCCAAACCGAATGCAACTTCATATATATATATATATATATATATATATATATATATATATATATATATATATATATATATATATATAATATTTTTTGAGCCACCAAGTTCGTACATTCATGTGAGTCCACAAAATTAGCTCATTTTCACGTCCATCGAACCCCAGGGATGTGATATGTTTTTTATTGTAATTTTCAGGCACATGTGATCCCATGACTGCCACGGTCCGTCTGTTTGGAACCATATATAACGCAGACAAAGATATGAGAAGGTAGCATATATTACAGTTACAGCTTTATTGACTTGTAAGGGTATACAAAGTGAAGGTGAATATTTTACCTGCGAGTCCTAAAAAATGATACAGTCCAGATAAAACTTACTGATTAGCGGAGTTTCTAATAGTTGCTCTGTATTATAAAACTTTAACCTTTTCCTCCCCTGATGTATTTTAGTTTATTTTTGTTGATTTTGTTATCTTGGGAGAAACCATTAGTAGTGGTGGGGTAAGAATCAGTCTCCATTACCCTCTCCACAGCCTGGTTTCTTTCCCTAAGCTGAAGAAAATCGTTTGAAGGTAGCAAGAATAAATATGACACACGTCACCAGATTTTTTTTTTTTTTTACGTGTCCGACCCTGGGCAAAGGCTTCAGGGCCTATTTCTCGGGGGCAATGGCCTATCCCAAGAACCAGTAGTCCTCCTACGCCTCCACATGTCACCACTTCGACGCTGACACCCACCATCCATACTGAATACATGCTAGGGCTGTCTCATACAGGACTGGTGTATTGGTATTAGCGGGGGTATTTTAACGACATGCCGGCGGGTCATCTGGCAGATCAGGAAAGTCTGCTTTTAAGAAATTCAAATCCTTAAACTGTTCCCTGCCCCAGCCGGGATTCGATCCTGGGTCCATTGGGACAGCAGGCCGCCTCTCTACCGATTCAGATTGAAAGGGTTAATTATAAATTGAGGATACACCTGAAACAAGAGAGACTTTTTTGTGTTTTCTCCTCAAATAATCTTCATCATAATCGATTTTATCCTATTACGTCTTCGGGGTGAAACGATTAGCCCCTCAAGTGTGATGTGTGTGTGTATATAAGTATATAAACACAGTATATATATATATATATATATATATATATATATATATATATTTATATATATATATATATATATATATATATATGAGGGGGGTTGTATTCTACTCTCGCAATTTTCAGGCCAGTCTATATAGCTTATGAGGGACTTTTGGAACTGGATGTGATAGATATAGCCTTCATTAACCCCTTCATTACTAGGGTGATCTCCTAAGTTTAATTATAATGATCTGGGAGTAGAAAGAAAAAAATAATTACTGTATTGAAGGGGGTTTCCTGCTCATCTCTTTGTAATATGAGAACTAGGGATAGGACGATGATGATGATGATGATGATGGTGATGATGGTGATGGTGATGATAACTTCTGACAATGGATATAAGTAACTGACTGTGAATGATGGATAATGATGATGATGATGATGATGATGACGGTAATGATGACACAGTAGATATCAAGTAACTGACTGTGAACGGTGATGATGATGATGATGATGATGAAGAATGGTGAAAATACTGGAAGCGCGCATCATCTGCCTCTAAAGCCCATGTATCATATTTATAAAGTATCCAAAGAGTCTTAAACAATATTGACTATAAACACATATTCACAACAGCTAATAATTATTATCACAGATGGTTTGGTTTTTCACATTTTATCCCTCTAATACACACAATAATTTTACTGTGAACTGTTTGATAGTTTTATGAGTGAAGACAAACACATACACACTTTAATATCCATTCTGGCTTTGGAGAGGGACGCCTACACATGGTAGCATTGATATAAACAAGCGGCTCCTCTGCCCTGCTAAACATTGTTCTTCATCTCCCTCTCTACCCACGAAAGGAGGATGGCGAACTGCCGGATAAGGCCAACTTCAGCCCGTAGTCCATCGGGTTCACGTTTCGGATTTACATGGGTCTACAACACCCTGATACGACTGTGAAGTGTTTTGTACCTGTGCGAATGAGGTTGAACGCCTGTGCGAACAGTCATACACACTACTTACTCGTATGGTTTAGTGAGTTTATACTAGTAAATACAGGCCTCAGGCTCCTTTACCACGTTCACTACTTTTGTATGTGATTCACGCTGCTGCTATACTCCTTTCAACATAACTTGGCCCAAATTTTCGTCCTTTAGCAGCTTATCTCATGACGCAAAGTGGCAGAGTAAGACAATGCTATGACTTGACATCCTTTCCGTAGCACCTCCTCGTGACTAGCATCAGATTCTAGTGTAAAGCTATTGTTACAACTCAGTATTTAATAGAGATTGCTATTTTAGGCCAAGTTAGAGTAAAAAAGTATAGTTGATTTCACTCAGCTTCGGAGAGCCTAGCACCTCCTACTGAAAGGGCTGGGGTAACCTCCTTTATAACATCAATTTCAGAAGCCCCAAGAGAGCTACAGCCATGTCACGTATTCATTCAGGAGCATTTAGCGTGTCACGTTATTCATTTGAGAAGCAACGTCACAAAATCCATTTCAGAAGCCTCCAGAACGTTACAGTATCCACTTTAGAAACATCTAGGCGTCACTCTGTCCACTTCAGAAGTTTCTAACTGTCACACTATCCACTTCAAAAGCCTCTAACCACTTCAGAGGCCTCTATACGTCATTATATCCAGTTCAGAAGCCTCTGGACAGTAACAATATCTGTTTCAGAAGCCTGTAGACACCACGGTATCAGCTTCAGAAGCCTCTAAAAATAATAGTATACATTTCAGAAGCTTTTAGATAACTCGGTACCATCTTCTAGATGTTACAGTATCAACATCAGCCCTTCAGAAGCCTCCAGACGTCACGATATTCACTTCAGGAGCCTGTAGACGTCTTAATATCCACTTCAGTAGCCTCTAGACGTCACAGCTCTCACTTCATGAGCATGTAACCGCTTCAGGAGTATAGTCTGAAGCCCCTTCACACACCGTTCGCCAGCGAGTGATGTGTAATGCTCATTTCAGCAGTGGGTGGCTGTGTAGTGAAGTGGAAGGTGGTTAGTTTAAGTTAGGTTATGTTCTGGGTGGATTAGGTTAACTTTGGTTAGGGTCTGAATGGGTGAAGTTAGGCTGGGTTAGGTTCTGCTTAGTTTAGGTTAGGTTGGCTTAAGGTCGATAGGATTACGATAGGTTAGGTTAGGTTCCTTTAGATTGGGCTAGGAACAGAATGGTTTAAGTTGGATGGGATCAGGCTGGATAGAGTTAGGTTGGGGAAACAGGATGGAATAAGTTAGGCTAAGTTAAAAGGGAAAAATTATAACCACAATTTGAAAGAATCTCAACAGGTAAAGTTAGGTTAGATTACATTATGGTTGCACTGTATTATCATAACATATTTTTTCCCTTACATAACTCCCAACAGAGCTGTTACGGAGAGAGAGAGAGAGAGACAGAGACAGAGACAGAGACAGACAGACAGACAGACAGACAGACACACACACACACACACACACACACACACGCAGATTTATTGGAGGGAGAAATTCTAAGCATTCCATCTAACAGGCCTAGTTATCTACATGTACTTACGAATCCACAGCACATTCTCTCACCTCTCTTCTGTTGGTCCCCCCAGAGGATCTACAGGTCGCCCAATGCACCAGAAATCTCCCCCACGCCCTGAGGGAGACGAGGAAGGTGTTACAGGCGAAGGCGTAGACGGGTAGGAAGAGCAGAAGGTGAATGCGGTGAACCAGGTGACCAATGTCGACTAGGGTGGGGTGAACCGCTACCATTCGTGACAGTAGGGGCAGCAGAGTCTGTGGGGAGAGAAAGAGCATTTATATACTTTTTACTGCCCTCGAAATCTCCAAATCCACACTAAACTCCAACGTCCAATCGCCAGGATGTGCGTCACGTGTTTAGATAATCGTGTGGCGCTTACCTTCAGTGACATATCTAAATGCGTCCGTAGGGCTGAGTGTTTGACGTGCTTACGTAGTGTTTTGCATGGATTAATATTTTAGTACCGTCATCAGGAATCATGTTCAAGAGTTATTTTATACTTGTACAAGCACAGGCACACACACAAACGCGAACACACATATATGCAGCCGGTTGACACCTTTGGTTTAGGATATTAGATTATAGCTCTTTTGTATTTTGAGCCATTCCCTGCTAGGCTTAAGTATCTGAGAATTAGCAGTAGTAGTAGTAGTAGTATGAATATGACGATCATTTAATCATAGTTAAGATGATGATGATGATGATGATGATGATGATGATGATGATGATGAGGAGGAGGAGGAGAAAGAGGAGGATAATGATGATGATGCCCGCGCAACCAAGCAATCAAAGCTAATAAGAATAACACACACACACACACACACACACACACTAATTGGGTAGAGTTCACATCTTATGGAGGCTTCCCAGCACCTTTTCCTTATCTTTTTTTTTTTCCTGCATGCGGCTGGTTAATATCATTTTTTACATAATCTCTTCAAAGCATATATATCAAAATTAAAATAATCCTAATAAACCACAAGGTAATATAGTTAGTTTGTTTTCATCCGAGGGAACTGGGTCACTATCAACTTGAATAATTTGAGCCTTGGTTATGAGGTACGAACGAGTCTCCTTGGTTACTAGACAAATCAAACCTTTCTTCTGACAACCCCTGGCCTGTAACTTAGCTGAAAGGGATAATGGATTTTTGTCAGATGAAAACCAACCGACTCTAGTTGTGAAGAGCAAATAAATCACTAAGGAGTAGGTGTTGCGAAGTCTCCTATGCCATGTAGGATTCAGGCCACTGACTTACGTGAGGCAGTGAGAGGACGGTGTACAACATAAGCACCCTGAGCGTAGATCTCGCTACCCTGCGCCACACCACTTCATCATGATTCACTTCTGTCTTCACTCCTCTACACCCTCCCCGAAACTCCAGAGCCACCAGCAGGTAGAAGACGAGAC
>NC_137027.1:8452649-8602649 GCF_032717465.1 Coenobita brevimanus | reverse complement strand
TTCGTAGTGTCTCTTCTTGCAGTGTCTCTCTTCTCGTAGTCTTTCTTTGTTCAATGTCCCTCCCCGTAGTCTCTCTGTTCTCGTTGTGTCCATCTTCTCGTATTCTTTTCTCGCAGTGCCTCTCTTCTCCATCTGTCTTAAGTACATACTTTATTTTACACGTGGAAGAAAATTACAGAGGTCGCTTATTACGTCTTGTATTATCATTAAGTTTCACATTTCTCGTTGCGTCTCTTTATATCCCTCTCCTTCATCTAAGTCTCTCAGTCCCTCCTTCCTTCATCCAAATCTTTGAGGTAACTGTTCTTCCTCAAAGTCTCTCTATATCTCTCTGCTTCATTTCGTCTTTCTCCTTTCTTCTCTCTAATTCTTTCCATCCCTCCAAGTCTCTCTAAAACTACAGTATACTCTTACTCTAGGTCTCTTCATCTAAGTTTCTTCTAGACTCTCCTTACGTCTAAGTCTCCCCTTCTTTCCAGTCTTTGAAGTCTCTCCATCTCTTCTCACCATTAATAAACTCCCTCCACCTTCTGAACATAACCTTATTTTGACATGTTGACGAAAATTATGATGCTCAAAGTCCCCTGTGTCTTCCCTCCTTCCTTATTCTCCCTCCAAATTCTCTCTCCAACTTCTGAATGTATCCTTATTTTGATAGGTTGAGGAAAATAATAATGCTCAACTCTTCTAGCGCATCTATTAAAATCCATGTTCCTCTTTTTTTTTTTTTTTAAATCTCTTTCTTCATCAGATTCTCTTCATTAATTTCTAAGTCTTTTCGTTTCCGCTCTCAGTCTTGTTTCTCTCCATATTTCGCATCTTTAAGTCTTTCGTCTAGCTTTTCCTCTCCTTCCTCTAAGTCTCTTTTTTCATATCCTTTCTCTGAGTTTTCCATCCCTTCTATCCTTCCTCCACGTCTCTCTCCATCCATGTCTCTCCCTTCATCCAAATCTCTCCATTCCTCCCTCCCCCTTGATTCCCTACTCTCCTTTCCTTTCTCTAATTCTCTCCCTCTCTCCTCTTTCTCCTTTCTTTTGTCTAATTATCTCCCTCTTCCCTGTTCATCAAGTCTTTATCCAAGGTCATAGTCTTATGTCCCTTTCATCTTGTGAGAGGCAATCGACAGAAGAGACTCCAGAAATGATGTTCAGGAAAGATATTAGACAATTCTTATGATAAAGTTTCCCTAGCAGTTAACCCTCTCATCATCCACACAACTCTAGCACGATTTTATTCAGCTGAGAGTGTGTCAGAGGAGCCTGAGGGTGTTAGCAGAGATTAGATACTGCAGAGCATCCGATAATTAGGAAAAATTGTCTGCCAGGAAGGATGTAAATAAAATGAGTTTAAAAATAAATCTTTCATTCTCTCGCTTCAGCTAAGGCAATTACACGCTTCTGCTTCATTTCCTTATTCAGATTTTACATAGTACTGATCATTATAAACCCTTACATTAGGCGACGTCCTTTTATCATATACTTGCTATCTGTACGCGATTTTCCTCAGTTATAAAGCTTTTTTTTTTTTTTTAACGGGAACACTTAGGTTCGGTTTTCATTAATCCATTTACAGCTAGGTGCTGGAGAGGGACACCTCCTGTGGTTGCACTGATATCATCGGGTGGCTTCGCTACCCTGTTATACATCCAACCATCAACTCACTCTCTGCCCCTATAAAGGAGGACGGTGGACTGAGGTTCACATTCAGTTAAGCTTGGAAATGCAGCTACCACTACTACCACTGCTGCTGCAGCTGCAGCTGCTGCTGCTGCTACTACTACTACTACTACTACTACTACTACTACTACTACTTGAGCACCCTTATAAACTGGGCAACTATTTGGTAGCAAGAATAACACCTAGAAAGACGTCACTTCGAACAGTTGCGGACAAAAATATCTATCCACTTTTTAATCAAACATTTACTGGTATTTTTTCACTAGACTAATGCCTGGGAAAACCAATAAGCCAGCACTATAGCACCTATTATTCTAAGCAACTTTTCTTCTATAAAAATCCCTCACAAATCGACTTTAAATCTCTTAAAATTTCCTGTTTGTTTACATTGGCAATTGTATTTCACACGAAGGCCGCCATTCCATCTTCCTATAAAAACACGAGGTTAGATTAAGCTTATATGTGTTCTAGCGAATGTAGATGACAGAACTGAATGCATCAAAATAAAAATCCTAAACAAAGGGCAATTTTTATGTGCGAAGAGTTTGGTGAGGCTAAATTCAAATATATACTAGTGGAAGTGGATGTGTAAATCGAATGCATCACACTAAAAGTCTTACAAAAACGACAATTTTGATTTTCTAAGGTGTGTTAAGATAAAAATTTACCCAGCTGTTGTGAAACTCTGGTGCTGGAGAGGGACGACTGCACGTGGTGGCACCGATATGACCAGGTGGTTCCATTACCCGATTACACAAACATCCTTCAGGTCCCTCCCTATCCCCTAAAGGAGGATGGAGAATTGCAGGAAAAGGACAACCCCAGCCTGCGGTCCACTGGGTTCACCTTTCACATGAGCCTGGAGCCACAACAACGTCAACAACTATGAAACTCTAACACAATAAAATGAAATGTTTGTTAAGCTCAAAACACAGCATCACTAGCTATCGTAAGTTATTGGTCACTGTCTCACTAATTATCTTTATAAGTGGATCAATATTTATGTCCGCAGCTGTACATTATGGCCGCAGAATTTATACTTGAAAATAGACCAGTATTATCCGTGTTTAAATATTATAAAATTTACTCAGCTATACTGTATCCCTATTCACCCTTCCTAATCAAAACAAACAAACAAAACAAGCAAAACACACACACACACACACACACACACACACACACACACACACACACACACACACACACACACACACACACACACACACACACACACACACACACACACACACACACACACACACACACATCTCATAACCTTTCCAATGTGATATTATTATTTTATCTTTTTTTTTTTTTTTTTTTTGCTGTATTCTTGCTTCTTCAGACGGTTTTCTTCAGCTTAGGGGAGATGTGCTGTAGTGAAAGGGTTAATGACGAATTTATTTACCTCCTCATATAGAAAAGTCTCCCCTAAGATGCATGAAATCTTGTGGGACAGCATGATTAAAATATAAATGATATACTCATAGTCTAGAAGTTATAAAGTTTATATCTGTATTCTCTCTCTCTCTCTCTCTCTCTCTCTCTCTCTCTCTCTCTCTCTCTCTCTCTCTTTTTTACAGGTCAGTGTGATCGTGACAGTTCGCCTGGGGTGTGTTTACCAGAGGAGTGGTGTCCAGTCCATATTTCTGAAAAAAAAAATAAAGATATAAATTACACTGATAAACTGATACACAAATACACAAATAAAGTAACAAGAAAATAGATTAATTCAAGAGTTCCCATACATCACAACATTCACACACCCTTCTAGGATATTATGCTGTGTACCAGGTAGTTAAAATGTTAGGGGTCTAATATACGTACAATGAGAGGTAATGTAATCCTGTTAAAATCATGTACCTAGTTTTGGCAACAAAGCTCTCATATACCGTCACATACTCACATAGCCTTCATACGTGTTATACTATCTTTACACTTTACACTTCATCATAGCCTATAATTGCGATCTATCCATCTTGAAAGCTGAGTTAGAATATGAAATTAGTAATATTACTCTCTCTCTCTCTCTCTCTCTCTCTCTCTCTCGGTAAAAAAAGAAAATAAATCCCACCTCAAACATGCTACGACAGTGATCCACGTTCTTGGCATCCAGGGTTCGATTCCTGGAGTAGATGAAGAGGAATTCGGACTTGATGCCAATTACCTCTAGGCAGGAGTGGACGCAGGAGTACGTTGTGTAGTCCGTGTCTAGGATGTCAAACGGTGGCTGAACTGTAAGATTTGGGGAGACTTTAGTTACTTTGTTATTGGTTTAATTGGGGAAAATGCTAACCAACTGACTGACTACTGTGTGTGTGTGTGTGTGTGTGTGTGTGTGTGTGTGTGTGGAACCTCCAAGCCTCTACGTACAATATAACACAAATAAATAAGTTAGTTAAGTGAGTACTAATAAATGGGATACGAAATTATCAATTTAGAGAAAACAAAATTCGTACTTGCTAATGGGGTGCAAAACGAGTACTGGTAATTGAGTTAACATCAAAATTAGATAAAGTTAAAGACAAAAAAATCTAAGCACTAAAAATGGAGTACGAAACGAGTAATAATAATAATGTTGACATCAAAATAAGGCAACAATGAACTCGAAAATTCCAACCTCCAGGCACGAAATCAGTGACCATGTGGGAGGGCCTCTTGGGATCCACGATGATGAGATGGCTCCTGGTCTGCGTCGGTTCCTCCCTAGAGTCGAGGCCCTTGGACACCACCTCGATGGAATCAGGCCCGTCCTTGGTGTAAAAGCTCTTAAGGCAGGACTTGACGGACTGGAACAAGCTGGGTTGGGCCTGGATCTCGTACCATATACCCATGTACTGAGGGGAGGGAGCAAGAAGAGAGTTAGTGAGATTTAAATAGTTTTTGCTGCTATGGATTTTTTATCCTGCTTAAGCGAGACCCCTCATGGGTGTAGCTACTCTTGAGGTACGATTTGACGGACTGGAGCAAGCTGGGTTGGGCCTGGATCTCGTACCATATGCCCATGTACTGAGGAAAGGGAGCAGAAGTTTAGCGAGGAACGGAAGCAGAAGTTCAGAAATTCTGCTCAACTCGCTACAGGTTTCTCTTACGAAAACTCTGAAAACTCTTGAGATACGACTTTGTGGACTGGAACAAGTTGGGTTGGTCCTGAATCTTTTACTATAAGAGGAACTGAGGAGAGGGAGGAGGAGTTTTAAGGTCAAATTCTAAGTGGTACTGAAGACTCGGAACAGCTCTTCCTGAAAGATTTATTCCGTACATCACACATCATTATATCGTTCCATTTTAATGAGGAAAACAATGTCCATAATGATGACACAGATACTGTACAGGATTATGCTAATGAATAATATGCAAAATAAATCGTTTAGAAAGGGGTGCTACGAAGCCTCCTGCCATCTAGAATGTAACCTTTAGTTTATTCTTGCCGTCACAAGATTATTTTATTCACCTCAGGAAAAAAATCTCGTACTGAAAACTCTTAAGACAGGACTAAGAAAAGGAAGGGTTAATGTAATTTTTCTTGATCATTTCGGTTCAATTGTTTTATTTTATTCTATTTTTATTATATGTATTTTTTATTTATTTATTTAATTATTTTTTGCCCTTCGAATCGGAGGGGTTAGATACAGCCTTCAGTAACACCGTCAAGGCTTGGGTGGTCATTTAGATCAAGTAAAATCGTCATAGAATAGCAACAGAGAGAGAGAGGGAGAAGTGGGGGAGAAAGGGACAGGGACAGAAAGAAAGAGACAGAGACAGAAACAAACGGACAGAAACATGTAGAGACAGACAGGCAAAAAGACGGAGAGCAACACACAGACAGACAGAAAAAGACTGGGACTGAAACACACACACACACACACACACACACACACACACACACACACACACACACACACACACACACACACACACACACACACACACACACACAGAATAACCCAACCTTCAGATATTTTGTCTCACCTTATCAGTGTTGAAGTTCTCCATCAGGTTAAGTCTAGGGCAAGCGGCCTCCACGGGTTCCCACCACCACACCACTCCAACCACCACCACAAACCGCAAGGCGAGTTCTCTGCGCATGGTTGCCTTTCTTGCACTACGGAGAGCCTGTGGATGAGAGGCTAGGTTAGATTAGATTAAATTACGTTAGATTAGGTCTGGCTAAATTAAGTTGGACACCCACCACCACACCACACCATCACCACCACTACCAACAACCACAAAGCAAAATCTCTGCACGTCGCTCCTTCAGTTCCACTAGAGAGAGTGTGTGAAAGAGAGATTAGGTAAGGCTAAGTCATATTAAGTTAGGCTAAGTTAGGTGAGGTTAGGTTAGGTTAGACTGGAGATGGGAGTAATGTGAAGAGATTAGGTCAAATACTGCTACTTCGCTACAAATTTCTACTAAAATTGTTATTTGGAAGGGTTATGGAAATGCAGTAAGGAGTTTTATGTTATGTTGTGTATGGGAATAAAGATAAAATTAAATTAGAAATGAGAGTGCAGAAACTAGCCTAGTGCCTACCGTAGTTGTTCTTGTAAAAAAAGAAATCACAGTTACGGCACAGAATCGATCGTTAGTATATTTGAGAACCCCGCCACTGCTGGGTCCAGTAAAAGAGCTGAGTCCTTCCCTCTCCCCCCTTTTTTTTTTATGCAGGGGTAACAGAGGTCTATATTTATACTTATTTGCCGATAGCCTAATCATTATGAAGAAAAACTAGGGACCTTGATATAACACTGATTTATTGCCAGTCGTATTCTGCAGCAAAATAGAAACGTAACAAACAGCGATAGTCTGCTTTAACGATCCTCGTGTATAGGCGCTGATGGAAACTTTCTCCTTCTTCTGTCCCAGTTTTTAACTCCTTCCCCACGAGGTTCTCCCTTAAGATGAAGAAAATCATCTGGTGATGTCAAGACTCCCTTTCTGGGTTTACAGTCAAGAGGCGAAGAAAGATACGTTGCTGCAATAGTAGTAGTAGTAGTAACAATAGCAGTGGAGATGGTGGGGGTGGCGGAGGTGGGGGTGGGGGTGATGGTAACAGTAGTAGTAGTAGTAGTAGTAGTACTAGTAGTAGTAGTAGTAGTAGTAGTAGTAATATTTGCAACCCCAGGCATACCTGAGCATGAATAATATTTGCAACCCCAGGCTTATCTGAACGTGAACTCAGTGAATTGCGGGCCTTCAAGTGGTGGCACAGATATGACCGGGTGATGGATATGCCCGGTTATACTAATATTCCTTATTCCCTCCCTCTTACCCGACAGGAAGATGATAGACTACAGAAGAATGACATGCATAAACTAAGAAAAACTAGAAATATGTCCATAGGACATGAATGCCCCGCCGTGGGCATCGTTTGATAGTGTTAATGATCAAGAAAATAAGCCAAACGCAAAACCAAGAAATGTGAGGTCAGAGTCATATGGAAAGTCAAAGTCATCAAAGTTTGGTCTGGTTGAAATGCTCTCACCAATATGTATCTGTGTATGAATTTTAATGAAGGTATCTATAACAGTTTGGATATAACCTAAACGCAAAACGGGGCGGACGGATGGAAGGACGGAAGGACGGACATGACCAACACTATAGGCCCCGCCCATATACATTGCGTGGCAGAAACAAGTTCTCCCTTGCAACTTCAATGTGTGGGTACGAATAACCTGTTTTGCAAAGGTCCTACAAAGTCATAACAGTCACTTACCCAAAAGTCCAAGGCTGAACCCAAAGCAATGAACGAAAATAGCAACGGCTCTTCTGGACACACACACACACACACACACACACACACACACACACACACACGCAACATTTTGCCAAACTTACAAGCGTGGGTACGAATAGCCTGTCTGTTGATTAAAAGAAAATAAAAAAAGAAAAGAAAAAACTCGTATACCATAACGTACACGTGTGTGGGTACAATAAGCAGTCTGACTTACATTAGCTAATAGTACAGGTTTTTACTGAATAATATTCTAACGCTGATCATATACCCTACCATAAATATCGATGCCATTCATCTCATCAGTTCCCCTCCTGCTAATTCTCTCTCTCTCTCTCTCTCTCTCTCTCTCTCTCTCTCTCTCTCTCTCTCTCTCTCTCTCTCTCTCTCTCTCTCTCACACACACACACACACTTTTCGTGTCACTGTTGCATCTTGATCTATTTACTGTTGTTATATCAATGCCCACTGCTTCTCTGAACTGCCTTCTTGCATCCCTCCTCCATTACGGCAGTGTAACACCCGTTTGGCAGCACATTTTCGCCTCTTTTCTGTCCATCTTTCTAAAGCAAGAGTTAACCGATACTCCTAGTCATTCACGTATGCAACAAGTCAACTCTGGAACCGTCTTCATCAGTCTATATCTTTCTCTGCCCATGATCGCCAATCTTTTAAAAGCACAGTGTATATCGAAAATGGATAATGAATGATTTTTCTTTTTTTTTTAATTTGTGGGCTCTTAGACTTTGGTTCTTTCTTCTTTGTATATATATAAAAAAAAAAAAAAATATTCCGCAACCCTATCCGGTATCTGTGGGAAGAAATAACCTGCCTGTAATATAATCTTACATCATCGGGGCTTTCAATCGCATGACATTCTTGATATTCCAAAGTTGACCACACAGTCTACCAAAGAACAAAAACACTTACACTATGCCATCTGGAACAAAAACACTCTCCTGCAGCTGTAAGTTTTGGTGTGCTCAATAAAAAATATGGATAATAATAATAACAATATGATGATGATGATGATGATGGATGATGATGATGATGATGATTACAGTATTATTATTATTATTATTATTATTATTATTATTATTATTATTATTATCATTAATTATATCATTATTATTACTTATATTATTATTGTTATTATTATTATTATTATTATTATTATTATTATTATTATTATTATTATTATTATTATTATCAGTACTATTATTCGACTCCAAAATTTTAAAATTAATGTATGTGTATAAATAACAGATTTCCTATATAAGACAATATTCTCAGTGGCATGGCAGCACCTCTTCCTTTTTTATTTATTTTTCACATTACATCCTATCATTATACTGTCCGTCACTTCTGCAGTTTTCAGCTATAACTAGTTTGCATCAGTAACATAAGGAAGGTTACTGAGAGGTGTTAAGAATAAATCGCTAAGCAAGTGGTGTTACGGATCTCCAGCAGACTTAACATTCCAAGGACGATTTTTTCTAGGCCTTGGCAATACGTATTCTAACCCATTCAGTCTAATGATGCATTCTAAGATGCGGGAGCAACCCTTGGAGACATTCTGACCGTCTTTCTCTCACTAATGATATTCGGACATATGGTGCTTCACTCCCATAGACCTTAGCAACTTTACCCAAGCCACACCGTATCACGTTACATCATATCACATCACGCACCGCATCACACCACACCACATACACCAAGCACCACACACCACACACAGCACCAAGCACCACACACCATACACATCACACACAACACCAAGCACCACACGCCATACACACCACAACAAGCACCACACACCACACGAAGCACCACACACACCACACACCACACCAAGCACCACAAGCCACACACCACACACCACACCAAGCAACACACGCCAGACACCAGACCACACCACACCACACAACACACACCAAACCACACCACACCACACAACACACACCAAACCACACCACACCACACAACACACACCACACCACACCAGACACGACACCAAGGCCATTAACTGAAGTGCTCTAAGGCTCCCACATTTAGTCCTCTCTCTCTCTCTCTCTCTACTTAGAAACTTTTCGAAATCGAGGGGGTGGATGCCAATAAAGCCTTCATTAGCCCCTTTACTACACGGGCGCTCTTCTAAGTTTAAAAAAATAAAAAATTCGTCAGGCAGTAGCAAGATAAAGAAAGCTACTGTACGTAACTGGAGTAAACGGGTGAACTTGACTGCTGTCCTTGCTGTAATATTAAAAAGTAACTGCATTCCGTCTTCTTTTTCGTATTTTTGAGACCCTTTTATATCTTATTTTATTGCAGTATATTTTTCTGTTTTTGATGACTACCTCTCCAAATTACTATCCGCGACTTGGGGTAGTGAAAACCTCCAACTCATCCCCTCCCCCCCACACACAATTACACTCTCGAAGGGGTTTGTGGCACTAGGGCGTGACGGCTCTCGTTCCCCACACACGGGCGTAATAATAGTACTGAATGGCTTAATAGATCGTTTCTAATCCATTCACTCCTGGATTGCGGTAAATACAATCGTCTGGCGGTGGGAAGGATAAAATAACTTAAACAAATTTAGTCAAACACATCCACCATTGTGCACCTTAAGGGATGCTGAGGAGAAAGTGGGGAAAGTTAGGAGAGGTCTCTAAGCAGTGAACTTGGAACCGGTATGAGAGAGAGAGAGAGAGAGAGAGAGAGAGAGAGAGAGAGAGAGAGAGAGAGAGAGAGAGAGGCAAAAAAGATGCATGAAGGTGAGAGACAAGAACAAGAAACGAAACAGGTTATATAAAGGAGGAGAGAGTGAATGTAAGCTAAGCGAAGTAGATTACTGACAGACAAAAACAAGTTGAAAAAAGCCTTTTTAACTATATATATATATATATATATATATATATATATATATATATATATATATATATATATATATATATATGAACAGTACACAGACATATATACAGTACTATCGGATTAGGGAGATTAATAATATTTGTTTCATCATTGAGGATGCAATTATCACCGTTACCTCGCTACAGTTTTAGATGACCTTATGACTGCATTATTAAAGAGAACATTTTTTCCCAAAGGGCCACCAGTAACTTATAGCTCCGATACACTTGAGAATATAACCGTGTTGATAAGAGCTGGTATGGATTTATTCATACCAAGTCAACAATTCACTAAAAGATCAAACTCTCCAAAATGGTTTGATGGAAATTGTATCAGAGCAACAGCCCAAAAGTCATTAGCATATAACTCTTACTTAAAATCAAAAACACCTGAATCACTCTCCCAATTTAAAATTGCTAGAAATCATGCAAAAGCTGTATTAAATCTATCTAAATCAAACTTTCTTCAAAAGCAAGCATCAAAACTACTTAACAACCCTAATGACAATCGAATATTCTGGTCAACTCTTAATTCTTTCAATAATAACTTTAACAAGTCATCTTCCATTCCCCCACTAAAATCTTCAGATGGCAATATTACAAATGACCCACGTGGGAAAGCAGATATCTTTGCTAGTACCTTTGCAAGAAACTCTACCATAGATGATACCAGCCAGAATGTCTCAGTACTGGAACTTGATTCTCCCGAAATTGCCCCACTTAAAATACAGACAAGATTTGTAAAATCCATCCTAGACAATTTACCTACCAACAAAGCTCCAGGTCCAGATGGAATTCCGCCAATTGTTTTGAAAAAGTGTTCCCCTGAACTTGCCTCTGTCCTTGCTAAATTATTCAGACTATGCATACGTACTTCTTTATTCCCAAATTCACGGAAAGAAGCCAATATCCACCCAGTTCCGAAGAAAGGAAGTTCGTCTGACCCCTCCAATTACAGACCAATAGCTATCACATCTTCTCTTGGTAAGGTATTTGAAACTTTAATTAATAAGCATATTGTTAAACATCTTGAATCCAACAACTTAATTAATGATAGACAATACGGTTTTCGCCACGAAAGATCCACCATTGACATACTCAATCTCTTAACTCATACCATCCATCAATCAATTGATCTTTTTGGAGAAACTCATGCAGTAGCTCTTGATATCTCTAAAGCTTTCGACAGAGTATGGCACCGTTCCCTGCTGTCCAAACTCCCTTCCTATGGACTAACGTCTTTTGTTCCTTTGATTTCTTCTTATCTTAGTGACAGGAAAATAAGAGTAAAAGTAGATGATGTATATTCGAATTTCCACTCAATCAACGCCGGCGTGCCGCAGGGATCAGTTCTGGCGCCAACCCTATTTCTGGTTCATATTAATGATCTCTTATCTGTCACTCGCAATCCCATTCACTCATATGCAGATGACTCAACACTACATAGTCCATTCACACTCAGACATCCATTTACAAAGTCTAATATCTCTACCTCTCAACTCAGTACAGCCATCTCCATAAATCAAGATCTATCTACAATCAGTGAATGGGGACAAAACAACCTTGTTTCTTTTAATGCTAGTAAAACTAAATATATACAGTTTACTAATAGACAGATATTGCCAGATTCGTACATTACCTTCAGTGCTACTAGTATTCCCATCTCCAAAAGTATTGAAATTCTTGGTGTCTCACTTAACAGTGCCCTCAGCTGGACCTCTCATGTCAGATCACTTGCTAAAACCGCCTCAAAGAAACTTGGATTATTGTACAGAGTCCGTAACTTCTTCGCCGATGAGCAGTTAGCTATAATTTATAAGAGTCATGTGCGCTCTCAGCTTGAATATTGCTCACCCTTGTGAAATGGTTGTGGAGAAGTTGCATTAAGACAACTAGACAAAATTCAGAATAAAGCTGTTAGAATCATTAACAACCCTGCCATTACATATAAACTACCTCCCCTGCAAGTAAGAAGGAATGTTGCATCCCTTGCATTATTTTACAGATATTTTTTTGGCAAATGCTCAGACGAAGTTGCGTCCATGGTGCCACCTCTCCATGCCTTCCCTCGTGCTACACGGGCATCTGGTAGCGCTCATGACTGGAATGTCACTCATCCATATTGCAGAACTTCTGCCTATCAAAATTCTTTCATTCCCCGAACTGCATCTCTCTGGAACTTGCTTCCCCAGAGTAGTTTTCCTCCAAATTTCAACCTACAACTGTTCAAGTCTAACTGTCACAGATATTTTATGAACAGAGGACACCAGTAATCTGGTGCATGGATTATTTTTTTTCTCCATTTGTTTTTCCTTCATCCGTTCTGTTATTTAAAATAAAGAAAAAAAAAGTTACTGTCCAGAAGTATCACAAAATTTATCTTTTGAAATCTGGCACAATT
The DNA here is from genome assembly GCF_032717465.1 of Coenobita brevimanus. NCBI lineage: Eukaryota > Metazoa > Arthropoda > Malacostraca > Decapoda > Coenobitidae > Coenobita > Coenobita brevimanus. The sequence goes on along the minus strand of NC_137027.1, from coordinate 8,589,925 downwards.
TTACAAGGCATTATATAGCCTTCTTTGGTTACTCTTTTTTTACCTGTATTTAACATTTTCCGTCCTTTCTCTTCTCGCCTTTACATCACAGGAGCATTGCTATACCCAGCATTGCTCTGGCCTTAGATACACGAACAAACTAGTGATCATTTCCCTGTAAACATTATTTATTTTTACAGAAAGAATAAGTAAAAAGGGAGAATGCAGGATATTCCCATGTCTCCTGTTCCTTCTGCAATGAATATATAAACAAATAAGTAATAATTAGATAAGTACGTGAAAAATAAATCTTATACACGAGAAAAAATATCGTAGGTTGTAACTTTTCTTTAGGAAGTACGAGAGAAGTAATGTACACTTTTTACACCCGTGTTTAGTTCTTCCTGTGAAGTTACGACGGGGAACCGATAGTAAATATTTTCGTAAAACACACCCCAAGATACTCAAATTCCTGATGATGTGAGGGAGGGGGGGGGGGATGTCTGGTGGCGTCACTGGCTGCGTCCCTCCCACAGCAGCCGTGTTTAGCTCCTGCATTGTCCATGACCTTACCTGGGACTGTACCTGAACACAGCAAATATCACTCCATCTAGAAAGAGTTGCTGGGACAACTTTTATTCCATTCCAGCTGACGCCAGACGATTTTATTCAGCCAAATATGAATGCCAGGAGACCGAGTGTATTGATATTCGTACCATACACTCATGGTCGGGACAACTCTGGTATTCCATTCCAGCTAGCGACAGACGATGTTTTTTCCCAGCTGAGAGTGAACCCTAGGAAATTGTTGTATTTTGAGAGGAGATTTCAACGCCTCTTTCTTAGAGTTATTCTGCATATTACACCTTAGTACCATCTTTAGTAATCAAATAATTAACGTTCACGAGAATATTTAGGTATAATATGAAAAAATATCTCGCTAAGAAATAGGTGCTACGAAGCCTCATATACTACGACCCTCTACCTCCCCCCCCAACTGTAAAATGTACTTTTAAATTCAACTATACCTTTAATACTTTCAAATCCCTGCTTCCTCCTTCAGGTTACTCGTGGTGTTCAGTTCTGCAGTGGTGTTCAGTCCTGCCGTGGTGTTGTTCTTCTATGGTGTTCAGTTCGGGCGCCACACCTCCTCAGCTCTGCACAGGACTGGTCACTGTTGGCGGGAGGTTCCTAGTAATACCAGCATCCGCATTCACACCTTACCCTGAGCTTAGGGCGTGATTGGTTATCTTTACTTTTTAATTTCACTCCTACAGCTACCCAACACTTCACAGTTAAACCAGACTGACCAACAGCATTCAAAGTTTGACAAGGGAAAAATATATGTGGTAATATTTCCTTCATAATAACGAAAAATTGTTGATTGTGCGCGTTAGTCAAGATATTTTATGAATAACTTTACCTGCCCACCATGTTCGAGTTGCCAGATACCGTTGCCTTGGAAACACACGATGCTCTTGTTTCTCCACACTCACATCCTGTTTAATTATGGCAGTCAGATAAACATTAAACCAGACCCACGGGAAATCAAACAAAATCATAACCAAGGAAATCCGTAGCTTCCATGGTTCTCAATAATGTGGCTTACAATACGTTCGTGCTCTTATTACCAACCCCATGCCGGCCCATAGGATTCCAGGAACTGTTTTATAATGTACTTACCTAACGATTCGAGCAGAGACGCATTCCTGAGCACAAACTGAAACTTACTGTGGGTAGCGATGAGACGCATGACGTAATGGAGCCAAAGGGACTGTTTATTTCAGGGTGGAGGGTGTCGATTAGGAGGGAGGCACTATTTTGGAAAGCTGTGGCATCTTCAAGTCGTCATGTGTGTGTGTGTGTGTGTGTGTGTGTGTGTGTGTTCTGTCATTTCTTTTCCCTACACAGACGTTATTCAACCTCAGACCCTGCGCGTCCTTGAAGTTTTTTACGAGTATAATCAACACACACACACACACACACACACACACACACACACACACACACACGTACAAGAGTTTTTCTTAACGCAACATGTGAGGGAAACCACCAGAAAAAGAGGACTTGATGTACCTTCAGTGCTAGATCTAATATTTACTAGGCAAGAAAATGATATCGACAGTTTATTATATCACCCTCCACTCGGCAAAAGCGATCATGCAGTACTAAATTATAACTTCAGGATAGCATATGACATAGTAAACAGCAATGACAGTTACAAAAAGAGCCTAAACTATAAAAAGGGAAATTATCAAGACCTAAAGAAGTATTTCTTAGAAGTGGATTGGGAAAATGAGCTTAGAGGACAAGATTTAAATGCTGTATATAAAAATTTTTGTGAATTTTATGAAATAGGAGTCCAGAAGTACATCCCACAGCACAAAGAAGCAGATAAGAAAATACAGAAATGGTTCAATACAGAATGTAAAAAATCAAAAGAAAGAAGAGATTTGTTGTGGAATAGATACAGAAGACACAATAGTGAAAGGGCGTATAATAATTACAAACAGGCAAGAAACGACTAAACAAGAATAAGGAGGGAAGCCCAAAAACAGTTTGAGGAGGATATAATAAATAAAAGTAGTGATCAACCAAAGCTGTTTTACAGCTATATCAGAAGCAAAATCAAAGTAAAGGATATAATACAATCCATTACGGACGAGGGAATCACTTATACACAAGAGAAAGATATTTGTGAAGCACTAAATAAGAATTTCCAATTAGTTTTTACAGAAGGAAAAAATTTTGAGAGGGACTATGTGGAACACGCATGTCCAGACATACTACCAGATATACAAATAGCAGAAAAAGTAATACAGGACGAGTTAAGTAGATTAGACAGAGGAAAAGCAAGTGGTCCTGATGAAATTTCATGTTGGGTATTACGAGAATGTGCAAAGGAGTTAAGTAAACCATTATTTTTAATTTTCAAGAAATCCTTGAGTCAAGGTAAACTACCTGATATTTGGAAAAAAGCAAATATTGTCCCCTTATTCAAGAAAGGAAATAGACAAAATCCACTCAACTACCGACCAGTATCACTGACCAGTGTTGTAAGCAAGGTATTAGAAAAACTTATAAGAAAAGCTTGGGTAAATCATCTAGAAGAACACAGTATGATAACAGAAAGACAGTTTGGTTTCAGAAAAGGAAAATCATGTGTTACTAATCTGTTGAGCTACTATGACAGAGTAACAAACACAATACAGGAAAGGGAAGGATGGGTGGACAGTATCTATTTAGATTTCAAGAAAGCTTTTGACACAGTACCACACCAAAGACTTTTATGGAAACTGTACCATCAAGGAGGAATTCGAGGCAAACTGTTTTGTTGGATGCAAGACTTTCTCATAAAAAGAGAATTGAGGACAGTACTAAGAGGAAACTGTTCATCATGGAAAGAAGCGACTAGTGGAGTACCACAGGTACCAATCATGTTTTTAGTGTATATAAATGATATTATCAGTAACACTGGAAATGAGAGGTATCTGAATATGTTTGCAGATGATGCAAAAATACAAAGGAGAATTACTAACACAGACTCTTGTAAAGAGCTACAAGAAGAATTAAATAAACTTCATGAATGGAGTAGTACATGGCAAATGGAATTCAATGTGGACAAGTGTCATGTAATCAAGTTTGGTAAAAGTGAAAAAGACCTGATTGGGATTATAAGTTAGGAAATAAAACCCTATACACATCAGAAAGAGAGAAAGACCTAGGTGTGATTATCAATAACAGACTATCTCCGGCTGACCACATCAGCGAGAAGGTACGGAACATGTATGCACTGCTTGCAAATATGAGAATAGCATTCACATACATAAATGAAGACATGCTAAGAAGGATAATAACATCATTCATTAGACCAACCCTGGAATATGCATCAGTAGTCTGGAGTCCTCATCTCAAAAAGCATATAGACAAGATCGAAAAAGTTCAAAGGGCCGCTACAAGATCGATACCAAGCTTAAGGGACCTAAGCTACAAAGAAAGACTAAATAAACTGAATCTACCAACACTACAGGAGAGAAGGAAAAGAGGTGACATGATAATGCTATATAAGTGCATATCAGGAAAGGAAAAAATAGACATAAATGATTACTTAACATATGGGGAAGCATCAGCAAGAGGACACTGCAAAAAAACTGCATAAGAAGAGAGGTGATAAAGACGTAAGGAAATTCAGTTTCCCAAACAGAGCAATTGATCAATGGAATGCTCTACCGAATGAAATAGTGTGTGCCAAAACAATTCACAAATTTAAGGATATGTACGATAAATATGGTTTAAGACACGAGACAGTACGAGCTTGACTCATTCCTGTAAAGATACAATTAGGTAAGAACAATTAGGTAAGGTAAGAAAACACACACACACACACACACACACACACACACACACACACACACACACACACACACACACACATGCACGCACGCACATCCACCACACACATGAATGCACTCCCCCCCCCCGACACACACAAACCCAACCTACACACACACAACCTCCTCCCCCCAAACAGGTAGGATACTGGTTTTTATCTCATGTACCCACGTCAAAATATAACTTAGATGCACTGTTTTTCTTATTATTATTATTATTATTATAGTGACTAGCCCTAAGCCTGGTCCGTCACTAATGCCCGTACCATAATGTTCTCTGTATTTTATCTTCATTGCTACCAGACGATTTTAGTCAGCTAATAATTCAGAAATGCAGTATTAGGTGTTCATATTAAAGTCACCAGTCTTTACTCTGGTCTGTCTTTAACTCCTGCTGTGCCATTATATCTCAAGTTTAATTTTGCTCCGACCATACGATTTTATTTAGCTTATAGTTTAGATGCATTATGTTTCTGTAGTATAGATACCAACCCTTATTCTGTCTGTCTTTAACTCCCTCACTACCATTATGTCTCACTGTACTTTATTTTCCTTGTTGCATCCAGATCATTTTATTCAGCCTCCCTGATAGTGAAAGCGCTCTCCTCTTCACCACAATGACGTATTTTCGTAGTAGACTCTTGCTATTAGATTTTTACTCAGTTTAGGAGAAGACCCTCGTAATGAAGGGGCTAACGAGGCTAATTATATGCCTTCTAGTGATAAAAGCTTGTCCTGAGCTGAATAAGAAAAAGAAAAACAAATCGCAATGGGAAATGTAGTAATGTGTTAACAGTGAAATGATTAACAGAGACGAGGGGGAGACAGAGAAGGTTACACAAATCTCGAAGGGCTCTCTCTCTCTCTCTCTCTCTCTCTCTCTCTCTCTCTCTCTCTCTCTGTTATATCTAATAGATTAACTGCACAACCAAAGCCAGCTGGAGAAAAATTCAACTATAGCATTACAATTCAGTGCTCGTAGCTTTAGAAATAAATTCATTTACCTTAAGTGCCTCCTGAGTAACGATGAATTATGTATATTGTGTAACAGAAATGTGGTAGGTGAGGTCGCTCGCCATCCACTCACTCGATGTAGTGCTGCTATCGGGTGTCTGCCCTTTCCTCTCTTCCATCCTTCTTTCCTTCCATCCTCGTCTGTTCTTTCCTTCATTCTTTCCTTGTCCTTCTGCCTACGGGTGACTTTACACTCCCTCTTCTGTCTTTCTTTCCTTCATTCTTTCCTTTTCCTTCTGCCTGTGGGTGACTCCACAGTGAGTGACAAGCCAAATGGTTTCCTGTACACCAAGAAACCATTTACTACGCCGGGTGGTAACCATATAGCCAAATTTTGGCACCTGGTGGTTTAATGGATAATTATTGCGCTCCAGTCGGATTGAGCCCGTGAAGGTTTATATCCAAGGGATGGTTGGGGTTGATTGCTCATGTAATGCCACTCAGGGATGAGTGAGGCTGGTCACTCTCATCTTAAATGTCGAGACCAACTGCCTAGCCCCGGGCTCCTACGCTCCTCATGGGGCAATGTAGGATTGGATGATGGATGGATGGATGTGTAACAGAAACGCACCTCGCTATAAGTAACAGGAATTTACTACCAGAAGACCAGTTTGGATTGTATAAATTTCTATATAAAGTAAGAAATAATGAACGTCTAAGTGGAAGTGTTGGACTATAGAATAAATCCTATTTAAACCTCATAGATGTAGCCCTGAATAATAATGGCACCGAACTTGTTAATGTAAAGATACGGTACATTCTAAGCGTATGAACGCAAATCTTGCCGCTGTCAATCTTCGCCCCACACAGCAGTAGAGGATGATTTAGAAATATACAATATCTTGCAGGAAATTCTCGACTGGGAAGGAACACTGATAGCTGGCAGCTTTAGCCTGCCGTCAGTTTGCTGGAATACACAGTCACTGGTAGAGGCAATGGTGACAGAAGAATGACGGATATTACTGAGAACAGCTTTTTATATCAGTGTGTCACATAACCGCCAAGAGAGGATAATATCTTAAGTCGTGTACCCGTGTTTACTTAAAAGTCACGCCAGCGATTATGCCACGATACAATATGACAATAGTAGAAGCAAAGTTAAAGAAAATCAGTAGAACAGCTCAGAGGCAATTTGAAGTAGACATAGTTAAAACGAGTTCAAAGGATCGTATACTCTTTAATGGATACATAAACTTCAATAAACGTCTTAAGACCGGTATTAGACTACTAATTAGCCCCGAGGGTACTCTTACCTCGGATGATAAAGAACTGCGTCTACGAGTACTGTAAACATCTTTTTTTTTTTTTAGTTCAGTCTTCACAAATGAAGCCAAGGACACCACCGAAAAGCTACAACAGATGAGCCACAACGTCTTAGGTAACATGCCTATTTGCAGCAATGAAGTCAAAGATAAACTTGGTAAAATGAACAGTAACCTAACTACAGGCCCAGACAATATTAACCCTAAAAATATAACAAATGTAGTGAATGCAATATATGATCCTTTAACATTTTTTACAAATAAACCTCTACAGCAAGGATAGGTTCCAGAAGACTGGAGACTTTAGTTGTCGGTGAGGGTGTCGAAGCATCTGAGTATGGGGTGTGTGAGCTGGAGAAAGGGCAGCTTGATGGGGGAGGACAGAACGACATGGAGGCGATTATGGGATTAAGGCGTCTGACCAAATAAATACATAGACTTCTTGAGTGTCATTCCTCCATGCAAAACCTGTAAATATTCATCAAAGTTGCACGCAAGTTATGGAGGAAAACTGAAACCTATGATGACGCAACCTTCTACCGCATCACACCCCTATACACAAAAGGATGGGGCACACGTGGATCCATTTCTCTCAGGTAAGGGAGGCTCCCTAGCACCTAATCCTTGACTACTTATTTTCCAAACTTCTCAGTAATATCCTCTTTTTTTGCTTCTTATATCTTTTTGATATCGACATAGGTTGCATGAATAACACAAATATTAAAAGAATAGAATCGGAAACCAGTAAGGAAGAGGTGTTAATAAGCTTCCTAACCACACGAGAATACTGCCCCTGGGCCCGTACTTATAAAAACTACATCATAGTTAGGTGAAAGTCATAAATGTGAGACTTAGGGAGCACCTCATCATAACTAAGTCGAGACTTTGTTAGGTCGAAGTCACAAGCTGCTGAGTTAGCGGTTGGCGCTGCGTAGCACTTGAGAGTTTCGAAAAATGAAGAAAAATCTAAGAAAACAACAGAGAAAAGATGCTACAAAAAATCAGAAATTACTACGATATTTTCTTAAATGTTTTCAGGGTAAAGTAAACAGATTAATGTCATTTTTGAGGAATTATTAATTTACCACTTTGTGTTGTGGACGAGGACATGTTGCCTCTCCACACAACCCTGTAAACAAACACCACCACCGCTATCCAAGTATGGAGAACTCCAACAATGTAACAAGCAAACGTTCCAGAAAGCAAAATTGGACCCCCGATGCCACATATAAGCTGGCACAGTTGTATCTTGAGAACATACACGTGCTGAAGGGGGTTAAAGCCTTGTTTCTTGCCGTTGGTCTTGTTAGTGTCTCCCGCACCAAATCGGGGCGCAGCCAGGAATTTTCCAAGGGAGGGGCCGTAGTGAGGTGAGGTCAGGTAATCCGATAATTACCGGGAGGTCACATGCAGGTTCAGAGTCAGGGAGCTGCTGGCTCATGTGTTATTCTTTGTTTGTACTTGTCAATTTTTCATGTTTTGCTGTTATCGAAATAAATATACATAAATTTTTAAAGGACCTAGAGAGCTAAGGGGGTTGGGGTCCGGGCCCGGTGCCCCCCCCCCCCATGCGCCCCTGCCTGTAACAAAAGATTAACCCCTGAATATGGTGCAAGTCACGAATAAGTCCTAGGGAGAGAACGTTGAGCGATGTAATGTCTCCTCCTGGCCTTAAGCTACGCGAAATTCACATAGAATCGACGAAAAGCTCAAAGTTGAAGTGACCGAGCTGAATTTCCGGGTATAACTGAATTTACAAATGAGCTGCATTACTCTCTTGCTAAACGCCTAATGCCAGAGTTTATCCAGGCATCAGTCTATCATTCCTTCCTTTACGTGGCTTGGATGAATATTAATTTGTGTTGACTGACTACTTAGAGATCCTGCTTTCCGCTTAGGCTTGTTTGCATCCGAGGCGAGTATTCATGTCAGGTGTGGAGGCTCCCTAACACCTCCTCCTTACCTGTTTATTTTTGGATATGGTTGGTTAAAATTGTTTCATACTTTACACAAAGATGATTGGTTAAAATCATTTCATGTTTTATACAGAGTATGGTAATGTTTGAAGGACATAATTATAACACAGAGCAGGACAGTAAGATGTAATATGCAAAATAAATTGCTAAGGAAGAGGCGCTAGGGAGCTTCCTTAGCCGGGGAGAATATGGACCTAGGTTCAAGGTGAAATATTATATGTGCCATAAGAGGCTTCGTAGCACCTTTGCCTTAGCAATTTATTTAGCATATTACACATTAACAATCTCTTGGATGTTACTATATCCCTTTAACATAGACAGTTTGCATCAATAATATTCATGAGGACGCAGAATGGCAATGTGCAAAATAAACCACTAATAAGGAGGTGTTACGAAATCCCCAGTGACCTTACGAAATAGGTTAAGGTTGTGATGGCATTTATGGCCGTCACTAAAAGGTCATGTTCTTTTTTTTTTTTCTTTTCATACGTTTTCCTAGTATTTTACTAAGCTAAGAGAAGATTGTTAGAAGTGAAACTGTTGGATATAGCCTTAGTTAAATCCTTCGCTACCTGATATAAATTAGTTTTGAAAAAGTAACTGGTGATAGACAAAAATATATAAGACGTTATCGGGTTGAAGGGTTTGTGGAAAGAATGTAAACAAACAGGATAAGTTCTCAAAGGTATACCCATTCTACTCTAACTTGGTCTAAAAATTTCCATCTTTCAATCGTCAGGACTCATTTCTAGCAATAGATTTTCACTAGAATACGATGCTAGTCACGCAGAAGTGTCATGTAAAGGACGCAGAGCCATGGCATTGTCTTATTCTGCAATTAAGCTACGTGAAATAAGTTGCAAAAGGACAAAAATCTGGGTCAGATTAAATTAAAGCAACTGTAATCATGTAAGTCTTTGAAACTTTTTTTTTCTTTTTGAGAGAGAGAGAGAGAGAGAGAGAGAGAGAGAGAGAGAGAGCATCTTTTACCTGGAGGGAATGCAGACCGAAAGCTATATTCTGAACTGTATTGTGATTAACATATAAATGATTACGTGACACTGATACAACTATTCCATGAACATGATAAATAGCAAATCCACAAGTCGTTCGCCAATGGCACGAACACATACACAAACCTAATTCACCTTCACTTCATGACTACCGACTGCATGAGTCAAACAGGGAAACAATCTTTTTGCTGTCTCGCTCTTCCTCTTGAAAACGATTAGTAGGTTACCGGTTGTACTGATGGGTGAACAGGGACAAGAGCAGGGACGTTGCAAGATTTTTAAAATGGGGTGATCAAGCTCACTTATGGGAGGACCCAAAGAGAACTCTTTAGAGGAGTCTGGAGGTATTCTCCCATAAATCTGGGGTAACCACTGGGGTGGCAAGGCATATTTCATAAGTATCAAGGGCCAGTAATCTGATTAGCCTGAGAATCAGCTGGGATTCTTCCAGCAGCTAGCTGGGTATGCTAACACATGCACCACTGGGTCCCGATGAACCACTGACTGACACGGTATTATCCAAACATTTTTCCAGACAACCACAAGCAAAAGTCGAATCTACAATCTTCCTCATTCCAGCTAGTGTATATACATTGTACTAAGCGATGAGGCACCTGTGGTTATTGGTAAAGCGAAAATCCCAGTCGGCTGCAGCAACGCCATTATATATTGCCAGTCACAGCACCTGTGATATACTCGTAAGTCAAGCAACGTTAATCCTTTGACTGTGTTTTGACTGCAGGTTTCCTCCTAATTGTGTGTTCTGCTTTACTGTCCTTGCATCTTAACGCAGCTGAAATGGCGAATAATAAGAAACAAATCGCATTCCCCAATCAAGTACAGTAAGTACGACCGTGCCAGCCTCTGGTGAGTATCCATGACACCACATACTCTGCATCCAGTAGTCGGTTTATCTTCACCTGACGGACCTGATCCTCTCCCACAACTTAAATACCAAATCGTGGCTGCATTAAAATCGATGATCAAGGAATGAGTCTCTGGTTCTTAGTCAAATCACCCCTCCAGTCTGACTACATCAGTCCATTAATTGAGCTTAAAGAGGCTTAGGATCTCTGTCACTTCCTCTTTTGCCTTGCCACGTGTTGATAGCTCCCGGGAAGGTGAATGAGAATGCGAACTCAAGGAATTTACGGTTAGCTTGCCATCAGGATATTTAGAATACGCTGTTACCCTGGTCTCCCTGAGAACTTACCCCCTTGGTCATCTGCGAGAGGTAGGCCGCAGTTGACAGAACACGTCATTCTTCCACCACTATTTCTTCACAGCTTCTCTGACAGGCTGCTCTTTGCGTGTTTATGAACACTCCACCACTCTCTAGCATTAATCTTTGTTCCCTTGCAGCACAAGCAAGAATCGTCCATCTTCAAGTCAACCCTGCTCCCAAGTACTGTACCAATGGCCGGCCTTTGGGTGGGTCTTACAAGCTCAAAAGCACGCACGTACGCAAGCACGCAGTCGCGCACGTACACATGCATGTCCACACATACTACCAGATATACAAATAGCAGAAAAAGTAATACAGGAGGAGTTAAGTAAATTAGACAGAGGAAAAGCAAATAGTCCTGATGAAATTTCATGGGTGCTACGAGAATGTGCAAAGGAGTTAAGCAAACCATTATTTATAATTTTCAAGAAATCCTTGAGTCAAGGTAAACTGCCTGATATTTGGAAGAAAGCAAATACTGTCCCCTTATTCAAGAAAGGGAATGGACAAAATCCACTCAACTACCGATCAGTATCACTGACCAGTGTTGTAAGCAAGGTATTGGAAAAGCTTATAAGAAATGCTTGGGTAAATCATCTAGAAGAACACAATATGATAACAGAAAGACAGTTTGATTTCAGAAAAGGAAAATCATGTGTTACTAATCTGTTGAGCTACTATGACAGAGTAACAGACACAATACAGGAAAGAGAAGGATGGGTGGACAGTATTTATTTAGATTTCAAAAAAGCATTTGACACAGTACCACACCAAAGACTTTAATGGAAACTGTACCATCAAGGAGGAATTCGAGGCAAACTGTTTTGTTGGATGCAAGATTTTCTCATAAAAAGAGAAATGAGAACAGTACCAAGGGGAAACTACTCATCATGGAAAGAAGTGACTAATGGAGTACCACAGGGTTCAGTGCTGGCACCAATCATGTTTTTAGTGTATATAAATGATATAAACAGTAACACTGGAAATGAAAGCTATCTAAATATGTTTGCAGATGATGCAAAAATACAAAGGAGAATTATTAACACAGACTCTTGTAAAGAGCTACAAGAAAAATTAAATATACTTCATGAATGGAGTAATACATGGCAAATGGAATTCAATGTGGACAAGTGTCATGTAATCAAGTTTGGTAAAAGTGGAAAAAGACCTGATTGGGATTATACGTTAGGAAATAAAACCCTACACACATCAGAAAGAGAGAAGGACCTAGGTGTGATTATCAATAACAGACTATCTACGGCTGACCACATCAGTGAGAAGGTACGGAACATGTAAACACTGCTTGCAAATATGAGAATAGCATTCACATACATAAATGAAGACATGCTAAGAAGGATAATAACATCATTCATCAGACCAAACCTGGAGTATGCATCAGTAGTCTGGAGTCCTCATCTCAAGAAACACATAGACAAGATTGAAAAAGGTCAAAGGGCCGCTACAAGATGGATACCAAACTTAGGGATCTAAGCTATGAAGAAAGACTAAATAAACTGAATCTACCAACACTACAGGAGAGAAGGAAAAGAGGTGACATGATAATGCTATATAAATGCATATCAGGGAAGGAGAAAATAGACATAAATGATTACTTAACATATGGGGAAGCATCAGCAAGAGGACACTGCAAAAAACTGCATAAGAAGAGAGGTAATAAAGACGTAAGGAAATTCAGTTTCCCAAACAGAGCAATTGATCAGTGGAATGCACTACCGAATGAAATAGTGTGTGCCAAAACAATTCACAAATTTAAGGATATGTACGATAAATATGGTTTAAGACACGGGACAGTACGAGCTTGACTCATTCCTGTAAAGATACAATTAGGTAAGAACAAATAGGTAAGAACACACACACACACACACACACACACACACACACACACACACACCGCTCGCTGGCTCAGTGGTAGCGTTCTCGCTTGCCATCTGGCAGACGGGAGTTCGCGCCTCGCTCAGGTTGCGAAAAGTTTCACTGAAAGTGGGTGGTTACTGTCCCCCTTGAGCAAGGGGACGGGTGTGTGCGTGTGTGAAGGTCACAGCCTTGCCCTTAGATCGGACTATATGAGTTCTCAGCTCCCTTCCGGGAGGGTAAAAGCTGACGATCACGACCATCAAGTGATCCTGACCGACCCGGTGAATTACACACAGACACACAGTGAGAGAGAGAGAGAGTTGATGTAGGACGGAGAATGGTCATTAGTCCACTGTTCAATCGTCCTTGACAGCCCATTCTATCTCAGGGAGGACAGCGCGTAACACCAGGAGGAAGGGGCTCTCCATGACATAAGTCACATAACGTTACACTGGAAAACTATGTATAAACAACAGTTGTCTTTCAAGAGCAAACCCTCAGCTACAGGGTCTGGACTCCTCCTACTTGAAAACAGACTTGCAATACTAGTCTGTGTTAATGTCATCTGAGGAAGTAAATATTTCCACCATTAATGACCATTTGTTTAAGTGCATGGAAAAGTTTGGAAGGAATGAGAGAGTGTTTTTGATCGGTGATATGAATGGTAAAGTTGGTAATGTGAAGGTGGATGGAATAGTTGGTGAGTGGGGTGTGCCTGCTGAGATAGATGAGAATGGGAGTGCGTTAGTGGACATCTGTGCTGGGAGGGGGTTGGTAATAGCCAATACCCTCTTCAGGCATAAAATGATCCACAGGTATACATGGCGAGTGATGAGAAGGGTGGGTGGTGAACTGAATGAAAGGAAGGCAATGATTGATTATGTGTGTGTGGATGAAAGGATGCGAAGATGTATATTGGATGCAAGAGTTTATAGAGGTTGGGGGAGTGGCCTTTCTGACCACTACTTGGTGGTGGCCAGAATTAGGATGCAAGTAAGATGGAGGAATAGAAGAAGGGAAAGACGAGAGGAAGGAGTAGTTGCAAGGAGAGTGGAAAGGTTACAAGAGGATGAGAAAAAGGCAGAGTATAAGAGAGAAGTGGAGGAACGATTGGGCAAATATGAATTGGAGCAGATGGGAGACGTGGAAGGTGTGTGTAAGATATTTACAGAAGAAATATGTGCAGCATGTGATGTGGTGTGTGGAAGGAAGAGAAGACGGAGGGGGGTGCAAGGAACAGCGTGGTGGACTGAAGAGGTGAAACAGGCTGTGGCACAAAAGAAGAAAGCATACAATGAATGGATGAGAAATAGGGGCGTGGAAGAAGTTGAGAGGCAGAAGAGAGAGTTATATGTGGAAAGGAAGAGAGAGGTGAAAAGATTAGTAAGAGAGAGTAAGAAGAGAGTGGATCAGGAATTTGGAAGGAATTTGAGTGTAAAGTGGAGGGACTGTAAGAAAATGTTCTGGAGAGAAGTGAAAAGAGTAAGACAGGGTGGAAGTGAAGTTAGCAGGGGAGTGAAAGATAAACATGGTAGATTACTAGTGGAGAAGGGAGAAAAAGTGAGCAGATGGAGAGAACACTTTAAGGAATTGTTGAACGTAGAGGATGGAAGTAATGCGAGTATAAGTGGCTGGGGAATGGCTGGGAGAAGGAGGGAGGTGAGAAGACAGGTAGAAATCAGTAGGATAGAGGTTGTGGAAGCAATGAAGAAAGTTAAATCGGGGAAAGCCCCAGGAATTGATGGAGTGTGTGGTGAGATGCTGAAGCATGGGGGAGAGATAGTAGTAGAATGGATGTGGAAGATGTGCAGATTGGCCTGGGAGGAAGGTAGAGTCCCGGAGGATTGGAAGTCAGGTATAATTATTCCCTTGTACAAAGGAAAAGGGGAAAAAGAAGTGTGTGGTAATCATAGGGGCATTTGTCTTCTTAGTATAATAGGAAAAGTGTATGGTAGGATACTTATAGACAGAGTTAGAGAAAGAACAGAGAAATAAGTTGGAGAAGAACAGGGAGGCTTTAGGAAGGGAAGAGGTTGTGTAGATCAGATATTCATTCTTAGATCTTTAGTGGAAAAGTTTCTAGAGAAGGGAAAGAAGTTGTATGCGGCTTTCATGGATTTGGAGAAAGCATATGACAGGGTGGATAGACAAGGATTGTGGAAAGTGTTAAGAATATATGGAGTAGATGGGAAGTTGTTGAATGCTGTGAAGAGTATGTATGATGGTGCTAAGGCTGCAGTGCGTGTGGATGGTGAACTAAGTGAATTTTTCTCTTTGAAAGTTGGTTTGAAACAGGGATGTGTCATGTCTCCATGGTTGTTCAATCTGTACATGGATGGGGTAATAAAAGAGGTACAAGGTAGGGTAGTGGATGTTGGAGTGGCCCTGGTGAGAGAGGATAGTGTTTGGAAACTCCCTGTACTGTTGTTTGCAGATGATACTGTGTTGTTGAGTGAAGATGAAGGGGAGCTGCAAGGCTTGGTGGATGAGTTTGAGAGAGTGTGTAAGAAACGGAACCTAAAGGTGAATGTAGGGAAGAGTAAAGTGATGGTCTTTGAGAGAGGTGAAGTCAGTGAATGTATAGCGAGGTTGGATGGTGAGGAATTGGAAAATGTGAGTACGTTTAAGTATTTGGGTAGTGTGATGAGTAAGGATGGAGGTTTGGAGGGTGAAGTGCTTGAAAGGGTACAGCAGGGAAGAAAGGTTGCTGGTTCCTTGAAAGCAGTGATAAGAAACAGGGAAGTGAGCATGGAAGTAAAAAAGTTACTACATGACAGTATTGTGATACCAACTCTAACGTACGGAAGTGAAGCTTGGACGTTGTTGGAAGGACACAAGTCAAGAGTGAGAGCAGTGGAAATGAGTTATTTAAGAGGAGCTTGTGGAGTCACGTGGAGAGACAGGCTGACGAATGAGAATATAAAGGAGCGTTGTGGTGTTGATGTGGATGTGATAGGAAGCGTTGTGAGGAACACACTGAGGTGGTTTGGCCATGTGGAGAGGATGGAGGGTGA
The DNA here is from genome assembly GCF_032717465.1 of Coenobita brevimanus. Classification (NCBI taxonomy): domain Eukaryota; kingdom Metazoa; phylum Arthropoda; class Malacostraca; order Decapoda; family Coenobitidae; genus Coenobita; species Coenobita brevimanus. The sequence goes on along the minus strand of NC_137027.1, from coordinate 8,574,176 downwards.
AAGACTGACGAAGAGAGTGTATGTGAGTGAGGTGGAGGGTGGAAGTGGGAGGGGGAGACCGAGGATGAGATGGAGGGATGGGGTGGAGAGGTATATGAGAGAGGGGGGTGTGAGTTGGGAGCAGGGTAGTGAAATGGCGGGGGACAGGGCGACTTGGAGGCGATTTGTTTGTGGCCACCCCAAACGGGATTGAGGCGTCTGGCAATAGATAGATAGATAGTTTAAGTAATCCGCCACAAGATCGAGCCGATAAAAATATACACTAATATTGCAAACAGAATTCATACTCATTTTCTAATAATAGGAAACATACTCAGAACTGTTACTAAAGTAATAAATCTATGAATCCTTAAAGCCGAATTTAAGTCGCGCCCAAATCTCTAGGTCGAGTGTAAACATCGTTGCTAGCGCGGTAGCGGAGACTGAGACCAAGACGAATTGTTCGAGTTGTTCTTGGCGGTATTACACTTGTAGCCTTTTTGTAGGTATTGATTCCTGTTATACCATTGATTAGATATTACCCTAACAATCCATGCTTAGTATTGTAGCGTTACCGGTAATGTTTGGTAATTACGTTTTTTTTTTTTTTTTTTTTTTTTTTTTTCAGAAACTGTGCAACATCTTTCTGAACCAAAATTCGTGGTGCAATAAAAATCGAAGGCAACAGTAAAAATCACTAGCTTCACTTTATATATTTAGGTCTAGATATATTAACGTTACAAACGTACCAGTATCGGTCAACTTCGGGACGACTGAGGTTAATATTAAGAAAACGTCTAGCCTGCAATAAGGTATCTATAATACATCTGGTTTTGTGTGCTGGCATGGTGACATCCAGTGCCTTTTGTGCTCATTGTTCCATATGTACTAATAGCCAATAAAAATGGGCAGGACTTTCAGGACAAGGGGAGTGCAAGATTCTGAATGGGAGACAAGTTCTTGCTTTGAAGTGGCTGTTTGGACTGCAGGACCATACTCATTTGGACAGTTTGCCGTTCCTGGTGACCATGAACAAGGAATCTACAGTTTTACACTTTATAAACCCTACTAACATTTTTCCAATAGAAGTATTTGCTGCAAATGAACATTATCTGTTGTACGTGACATTTTAATCCAACCTTCACCTGTAAAGTGGAATGAAACGGAGAGGTGATGGCTGGCACACAAGGCAGATGCACCAATCAATCAGTATGAAGCAGAGAAACCAATGACAGTGCTTCTTTTGGGTTACATAACAGAAATGTACAAAGCGTGAAGTGTTACCAAGAGCATTTGATTGTCCTAATTGTAAAATCCTGGAGTGCCAGCTTTGAACAAAAGTATTCTTATCAGGTTTATTCAAACCACACCTATATTTTTGTAACAATGAAATTTCATTTGTTCTAAACCAGACCTATATGGTGCTAATCTAACCAATTTTATGCTACCCTAACCAAACTTATCCTAGCCTAGCCTATCCCTTATGTTATCATATTTTTGTTGTTTATTGATGGGTCCTCTTCATACTGGAAAATGCACTTCTGTACACCTTTACAGAGTCACTGAATCAGCTTAAAGTGGATAAGAAAAAATTTACTGGTAATTTTTAAAAGGTGGCCCTATGTCTCCTCTTAAATACTACTGAAATAAGTTGCAAAAGTTTAAAAATCTGGGCCAGCTTAAGGTTAGAGAACTGTAGTTAAGGAGTGAAGTGGCCTCATCTGTTATATTTCAGAGTTAAGGTGGGCATCTTATGCCTGTGTGCTAAGCATCTATGAAATTCTTGCACCTTTACTCTACCTGTGATATTATGTGTACCATGTGTTTTCCCATTGACTTTAAACTGTATTTCTTTTCTCTAGGTGGATAAGAAGTACTAATTCTGTAGTACCGGTACCGGTACCTTCCAGGCTTGAGCCGAAACCATGGACTCATGGACGTTTGACGGGGATGACCAGGAGAATGAGGATAGAGAGGAAGGAGAGGAGGGAGACTGGTTTTGGGGGGGTCGTACTGCCACCGTTTTCCTCATTGATGCTGCCCCGGATATGTTTGAGGCCCCAGAACAGAAAGAAGAGGAGGAAGAAGATACACCATTTATTTGCTCAGTTAAGGTGAGAAACAACTGATGACAGTTACTGCATATAGGTGGTTTGATTTCATTTGATGGAATTGTGAGCCACTCCCACAACTTGAAGACACTGTCATGGTTGCATGAAATTCTATCAATCTATCTATCTGTTGCTAGACGCCTCAATCCCGTTTGGGGTGGCCACAAACAAATCGCCTCCACATCGTCCTGTCCCCCGCCATTTCACTGTCCTGCTTCCAACTCACACACCCCTCTCTCATATACCTCTCCACCCCATCCCTCCATCTCATCCTCGGCCTCCCCCTCCCTCTTCCCCCCTCCACCTCACTCACATACACTCTCTTCATCAGTCTTTCACCCTCCATCCTCTCCACATGGCCAAACCACATCAGTGTGTTCCTGATAACACTTCCTACCACATCCACATCCACACCACAACGCTCCTTTATATCTTCATTCATCAGCCTGTCTATCCATGTGACTCCACAGGCTCCTCTTAAATAACTCATTTCCCCTGCTCTCACTCTTGACTTGTGTCCTTCCAACAACATCCAAGCTTCACTTCCATATGTTAGAGTTGGTATCACAATACTGTCATATAGTAACTTTTTCACCTCCATGCTTACTTCCCTGTTTCTTATCACTGCTTTCAAAGAACCAGCAACCTTTCTTCCCTGCTGTACCCTTTCAAGCACTTCACCCTCCAAACCTCCATCCTTACTCATCACACTACTCAAGTACTTAAACATACTCACATTTTCCAGTTCCTCACCATCCAACCTAACTGTACATTCACTGACTTCACCTCTCTCAAAAACCATCACTTTACTCTTCCCTACATTCACCTTTAGATTCCGTTTCTTGCACACTCTCTCAAACTCATCCACCAAGCCTTGCAGCTCCCCTTCGTTTTCACTCAACAACACAGAATCATCTGCAAACAACAGTACAGGGAGTTTCCAAACACTATCCTCTCTCACCAGGGCCACTCCAACATCCATTACTCTACCTTGTACCTCTTTTATTACCCCATCCATGAACAGATTGAACAACCATGGGGACATGACACATCCCTGTTTCAACCCAACCTCCAAAGAGAAAAATTCACTTAGTTCACCATCCACACGCACTGCAGCCTTAGCACCATCATACATACTCTTCACAGCATTCAACAACTTTCCATCTACTCCATATACTCTTAATACTTTCCACAATCCTTGTCTATCCACCCTGTCATATGCTTTCTTCAAATCCATGAAAGCCGCATACAATTTCTTTCCCTTCTCTAGAAACTTTTCCACTAAGGGTCTGAGAATGAATATCTGATCTACACAACCTCTTCCCTTCCTAAAGCCTCCCTGTTCTTCTCCAACTAATTCCTCTGTTCTTTCTCTAACTCTGTCAATAAGTATCCTACCATACACTTTTCCTATTATACTAAGAAGACAAATGCCCCTATGATCACCACACACTTCTTTTTCCCCTTTTCCTTTGTACAAGGGAATAATTATACGTGACTTCCAATCCTCCGGGACTCTGCCTTCCTCCCAGGCCAATCTGCACATCTTCCACATCCATTCTACTACTATCTCTCCCCCATGCTTCAGCATTTCACCACACACTTCATCAATTCCTAGGGCTTTCCCCAATTTAACTTTCTTCATTGCTTCCACAACTTCTATCCTACTGATTTCTTCCTGTCTTCTCACCTCTCTCCTTCTCCCAGCCATTCCCCAGCCACTTATACTCACATTACTTCCATCCTGTATGTTCAACAATTCCTTAAAGTGTTCTCTCCATCTGCTCACTTTTTTTCCCTTCTCCACTAGTAATCTACCATTTTTATCTTTCACTCCCCTGCTAACCTCACTTCCACCCTGTCTTACTCTCTTCACCTCTTTCCAGAACATCTTCTTACAGTCCCTCCACTTTACACTCAAATTCCTTCCAAATTCCTCATCCACTCTCTTCTTACTCTCTCTTACTAACCTTTTCACCTCTCTCTTTCTTTCTACATATAACTCTCTCTTCCGCCTCTCAACTTCTTCCACACCCCTATTTCTCATCCATTCATTGTATGCTTTCTTCTTTTGTGCCACAGCCTGTTTCACCTCTTCAGTCCACCACGCTGTTCCTTGCACCCCCCTCCGTCTTCTCTTCCTTCCACACACCACATCACATGAAATTCGATGAGCCTTTATTATGAAGAAAGAATGAGTCTCCTGGTCTACTAGTCAAATGAACCCAACACTACAATACTTTGTCATCAACTGAGCTGAAAGTAGTTGCAGATCTTTGTCACAGTAATGTAAACACACTACTGTATAGTGGTTTGAGTTCCCTGGTTGTGGTGATGGTCTAGTCATGTGTATGTATAGGCTTGATCCCCAAGAAATATTGAACTAAAAACATGTCTCTGTTAATGCTGTTTCTCATAAAGTAACTTTTTTAACCATTTTTAGTGTGAAAAGCCCATCCTAAGCTGGAAATATTGTTGGAAGATGACAATAATAATATGAAAAGAACATCCCTTGGCTCAGTGAGTAAATGAGGACTGACTAATATTCTTAATGTTCTGCCCCACCCTGGTCTCCCCATGCTAAAATGTTGCATGAGGTGCTGAGTCCCATATCCAATGACCCATATAAGAATAAAAACTTTATGGAAGTATTTTTTACTAGTAAAGTGCCGCAGTTTCACCCTTAAGCTGTATCTTTCGTATTTTTCCCTGGAGCTGCCTTTCTGTACATGAGTGTAATTATGAGGAGTAGACTGTAGCACCAGTCGAACAGGGCAGTACTCCCGAGGTTGATGGCAAGCTGGTGACAGGGAGAGCTGGAGCTCCCGTTTCACCAGCCCTCAGGACTTGATCCTGACCATCTCCCTTTTCTGAACATTTTCAGTGCATTCATTTACACAGAGAGTAGGCCAGCATGCTCTCATGATACCTCTACCTTCAACTGTCTACACCACACTACATGCGCATAACATATCACACCTTCTATTCACATCTTTAGTAATGGCCGCTGCAATCTCACAATCAAATGAGGTGGTATCTCGGATTGCCACCACCGGCAGGGTAGGGCTGGAGGCACAGGGTCCTCCCAGTCGCTATCAAGCGACTGTGCCAGCAGCGACTGTTGCTATTTCCGGGACTGCTCGTCGGCGAAGAGGTGACGGTGCGGCCTTATTCTTTACCAACATCCGCGGCCTTACCACAAATTTAAACTCAGTTCATTTTTTCCTTCAGTCCATATCCCCTTTGGCCCTTTTCCTCACAGAACCACAAATCTCACCCTCTACCGATATATCTCCATTTTGTTTTCCCGGTTACCATCTCCTTACAAACTTTCGGAACAAGGGCGGCACCTGTTGTTATATCAAATCCCAATATGCAGTTGACACTATTTTAAACTTCACTTCATCCAGTTTTGATTACTCATTATATAAATTAAATTGCCAAAACATTACCAAATATATCTGTGTAGTTTATCGTTCCCCCAGTGCTTCTTCGGAACCCAGTGTATTTGATTCCATATCCACTCAGTTGAGCAACCTTGACCTTGCCCTTGGCAATGAAATTACCATTTTGGGTGATTTTAACATACACAATGTTGAATGGTTATTGCATTCTGCCCGGACTGACGACGCTGGTCTAGAATGCGAGCTGTTTGCGGAATCGTTTAATCTCACCCAGTTGGTAAAGCAACCAACCAGAATACCTGATAATCCTGACCATAATGCCCATCTCTTGGATTTATTCTTGACAAATAATCCAGATCAATACAGGATAGAGGTACTGTCACCACTTGGATCCTCTGACCACAATCTCATCAAAGCCTCATTAGTTAACCCTCTTACACCTCCCCATTCCAAACCTGTCAGGGTGACCCGATGGCACTTTGACAGGGCAGACTGGGATGGATTTAGAAATTATCTTGCTGATGTTCCATGGCAGTCTTTCTTCTCTAGTGATCCCAATTCTACCCTGTCCCACATTTGTGACTTAATACTAGCTGGTATGGATTTATTCATACCAAGTCAACAATTCACTAAAAGATCAAACTCTCCAAAATGGTTTGATGGCAATTGTGCCAGAGCAACAGCCCAAAAGTCATTAGCATATAACTCTTACTTAAAATCAAAGACACCTGAATCACTCTCCCAATTTAAAATTGCTAGAAATCATGCAAAAGCTGTATTAAATCTATCTAAATCAAACTTTCTTCAAAAGCAAGCATCAAAACTACTTAACAACCCTAATGACAATAGAATATTCTGGTCAACTCTTAATTCTTTCAATAATAACTTTAACAAGTCATCTTCCATTCCCCCACTAAAATCTTCAGATGGCAATATTACAAATGACCCACGTGGGAAAGCAGATATCTTTGCTAGTACCTTTGCAAGAAACTCTACCATGGATGTTACCAGCCAGAATGTCTCAGTACTGGAACTTGATTCTCCCGAAATTGCCCCACTTAAAATACAGACAAGATTTGTAAAATCCGTCCTAGACAATTTACCTACCAACAAAGCTCCAGGTCCAGATGGAATTCCGCCAATTGTTTTGAAAAAGTGTTCCCCTGAACTTGCCTCTGTCCTAGCTAAATTATTCAGACTATGCATACGTACTTCTTTATTCCCAAATTCTTGGAAAGAAGCCAATATCCACCCAGTTCCGAAGAAAGGAAGTTCGTCTGACCCCTCCAATTACAGACCAATAGCTATCACATCTTCTCTTGGTAAGGTATTTGAAACTTTAATTAATAAGCATATTGTTAAACATCTTGAATCCAACAACTTAATTAATGATGGACAATACGGTTTTCGCCACGAAAGATCCACCATTGACATACTCAATCTCTTAACTCATACCATCCATCAATCAATTGATCTTTTTGGAGAAACTCATGCAGTAGCTCTTGATATCTCTAAAGCTTTCAACAGAGTATGGCACCGTTCCCTGCTGTCCAAACTCCCTTGCTATGGACTAACGTCTTTTGTTCCTTTGATTTCTTCTTATCTTAGTGACAGGAAAATAAGAGTAAAAGTAGATGATGTATATTTGAATTTCCACTCAATTAACGCCGCCGTGCCGCAGGGATCAGTTCTGGCGCCAACCCTATTTCTGGTTCATATTAATGATCTCTTATCTGTCACTCACAATCCCATTCACTCATATTCAGATGACTCAACACTACATAGTTCATTCACACTCAGACATCCATTTACAAAGTCTAATATCTCTACCTCTCAACTCAATACAGCCATCTCCATAAATCAAGATCTATCTACAATCAGTGAATGGGGACAAAACAACCTTGTCTCTTTTAATGCTAGTAAAACTAAATATATACAGTTTACTAATAGACAGATATTGCCAGATTCGTACATTACCTTCAGTGCTACTAATATTCCCATCTCCCAAAGTATTGAAATTCTTGGTGTCTCACTTAACAGTGCCCTCAGCTGGACCTCTCATGTGAGATCACTTGCTAAAACCGCCTCAAAGAAACTTGGATTATTGTACAGAATCCGTAACTTCTTCTCCGATGAGCAGTTAGCTATAATTTATAAGAGTCATGTGCGCTCTCAGCTTGAATATTGCTCACCCTTGTGGAATGGTTGTGGAGAGGTTGCATTAAGACAACTTGACAAAATTCAGAATAAAGCTGTTAGAATCATTAACAACCCTGCCATTACATATAAACTACCTCCCCTGCAAGTAAGAAGGAATGTTGCCTCCCTTGCATTATTTTACAGATATTTTTTTGGCAAATGCTCAGACGAAGTTGCGTCCATGGTGCCACCTCTCCATGCCTTCCCTCGTGCTACACGGGCATCTGGTAGCGCTCATGACTGGAATGTCACTCAACCATATTGCAGAACTTCTGCCTATCAGAATTCTTTCATTCCCCGAACTGCATCTCTCTGGAACTCGCTTCCCCAGAGTAGTTTTCCTCCAAATTTCAACCTACAACTGTTCAAGTCTAACTGTTACAGATATTTTATGAACAGAGGACACCAGTAATCTGGTGTATGGATTATTTTTTTTCTCCATTTGTTTTTCCTTCCTCCGTTCTGTTATTTAAAAAAAAAAAAAAAAAAAAAATTCTATTTGAACAGTTCATGATACTGTGGTGCCAAGATGCAGTAGCTCACTTTTCCTAACAATGTAACCACCTCCAGTAACCCATGTTTCATTCCACATAGGCTGCCCATGCCACCCTTATGCGGAAGGTGATATCTAATGACCAGGACCTGTCAGCTGTGGTCCTGTTCAACACCCGGGAGACTAGCAACCCACTCGACTTCCCTGGCATCTATGTCCTTCAAGAACTGGAGAGATCTGGTGCAGAAAAAATACTTGACCTTGAAAAGCTGATGAAAAGTGAGTTGGAATTGGTTGGAAAGGGGAGGTGGACAAGTAAAGAAAGGGATAACAGTGAAATGCTGTATGGTGATGAAACTTGGCAGTAAAGGAGGAGTAGCTACATATAGATTTGAGCAGCTTCCTTGCACAAGTAAGCTGCAAACGGGAGAGCTGTGAATGAGAAGCTGAGAGATCAGCTGGGATTTGAAGACGTTGTTGATGTGGTGCATAGGGGAAGATTGAGGTGATTTGGACATATGGAGAGAAGGAGAGTGAAAACTGGTTGAAAAGATAATGTATAGACAAGTAAATGTGGAGAGTAGAGCAGCAAAAGATTGAGCAAGGAAAATTTGTGATGAGCTCCTGCAAAGTGACCTCATTGTAAAGGGATTGAACAGAGATGTTGCTAGAGATGGTATAGCATGGACATCCATCACCAGGTGAACAAGGCTGAAATCTGCCATCATATAAAGTCTTTCAAAGCAAAATGAGCAAATGAATGTTGGGAAGGTGAAAGTCGGTAAATGAGACTAAATCATGGGTCAGTAAGAGTGAGCAAGGAAAGTTGGATTCATGTGAAAAAGAAAAATAAAGTTAGGGTGGAACGAGGGAAACTGGTTACTGGGAGGAATAAAATACTGGTAAGTAATTCGGGTAGAGAGCAGGAATACAGTACTGTAACTCCTAGAATCTGGTGGTCTCCAAATTTGTTTATGCTACGTCCATATTATATTATTTAACCAAAACTCCTATCCTTAAGCTGCATAAAATCATCTAGAAAGGGCATAAATTTAGATTTTAAATCGTGATTGTAGGAGTTAATAAGGTCAGTAAGGATGAGAAGGGAAGGGTGCAATAGGCACTACAATAGTATATTTCATTGTATACCAGGCAGAAATCAGTCCAAAAACACATTAACTAAGCATGCTACAATGTGACAGTAAATAAAGCAGATGAAGGTCCTTTAAATCTGTAGATATAAGAAAAAAATGATCTAACCACGAGGACAAACAACTGTTCTTACGTAGGCCTAGCTTACAGTACATGTATACACCTCAACTAGATAGGCTATACAGCACTTACCATGCCATTGTGACAAAAGCCTTAGTGATCATTCATAAATTCATATATCCACATGTTAGGATACTTTTTGCTTAAAATACATTCAGGTTGCTAATAAGTGTGTGAAATTAAAATTCTTTCTGACTTCCTTTCTCCCATCGTAATGGTGTGGTCGTATAATGCACGGTATGGTCATGTAATGCGATGGTGGCAGTAAGCAAGGCGAAATTCAGCCAAGACTATGGCCAAAGCACTTCTGCCTCAATTCACGATGCACTGCGAGTTTGTCAGAGTGTCTTCACCAAATGGTATGTACCCATAGATACTGTATTAAGTTTGGGTTATTGAAGTTATTGTAATAGAGACAAGAGTTAGGATGGATTCTGGTACAAGTACAGTACATACTATTAGTCCCATGGACCAGATCATGTATCTTTTTAATTTGTTTGTTGCCTTTAGGCAGTTCTAGTTTGCTTAGGAGAGACCTTTAGTACCATTATGGATGGAGCTTAATGAAAGCCATATCTAACTCCTTGACCACGCCTTGTTTGTCATCATTGCTGAATTTAAAACAAGCTTGGTCAGCATGATCAGAGCCAAGGGTTGACTTAACTACTGTTAAGACTTTTTTTTTTTTTTTTTTACTAAGGACGTAGTAACTATTTATGGATAAAACAGATTTGAATTGCATTATATTGAATAACATGTTCCTAGGACATATTAAAATGTCAGTCATGAACCCTCTGTGCATTAATTTTTTCGGAGTCTCAAGATTGTAAGGAAAGTGAAATGTTTACCTTGACTATTTGTAATGCTGTGATTTAACCCAAGGCATGCTACTTATCCCACGAGTCAACACTGGGGGCATGGGACTTACCTCATATGAGTAGCATTTTTAAAAACACACCACAAAGTTCTTGTAGAGGAGTGTCACACATCCCCACCCTCTAGGCTGAGCCAGTAGCTACGGTGAATGAAATTCATGAGCTTCGTAATCCATTTTCCATGGTGTTAGCTTGTGAGAAAGGCTCAAACCTGTAAAAAAAAAATAAAAAAATGTTAAAATCATATGCAAGGCAGACAGTGGCAAAGGGAAGAAAGGGAAAGATGAAATAAGTTATCGGTAGTAGAACATCATGCTCAGGCCATGGCTTACTGGATCAGCTGGCAATTCACCGAGGCTTTGACGGGTGAATTCCACACGTATAGTTGCCAGTTTCCCACCAGCTGGGAAATTTCAGAGCACAATAACTCCATACTATGTTGAGTTGAGCAAAACTATGTTATGGGTTGGTATGTAATACCATTTCCAAGACAGTGATGCTCATTTGATGTCAATTAGCAGTGGTCACTAACTTAACCATATTGCAGCAAACCAGTGCTCGTTTTGCAGCTCCCCACCACCACAGTAATAATAGTTAAAATAGGCATGTTTCATGTGGTTTGCAGTCCCCTTTCCACAGTAGTAATAGTGAAAACAGACACTTTTGTATGGTTTTTTAAAAGCAGAAAATTGCTCAGTACCGGATTTGTGAACTGAGTTTGTATTCCCTGACTGCAGCAAGAGTAGACTTTCGGGGATGAGCATACTACTGTTCACATGCCAAGATGACCCTCATGCTGGGGAAGACCAGCGCAAGAGGCAGGCACGAAGCAAGGCACGTGATCTGAGGGAGGCAGGCATCATACTTGAGGTCCTGCATCTTGGAAAAGCCTTTGACATCAACAAATTTTATAAGGTACACATGATATCAGAATTCAGAGATGTTTATTTAAACCTATGACCACTTCATATATACCGTACCTCAGTTGTTGATCAGGTGATGTCAGAGTTCAGAAATGTGCCTGAATTGCTTACCACTGTATAAATAGCCATGTCCTTGATCAGCTGGTGTTAACCTTCACTAACCTCGTTAACACAAGGCCTTTCAGTTAAAATCCTAATCATTCCCTAAATACCAGTGTCTGATCAACTGGTCAGGAGTTCAAAGATGTGTACTGTACCTTAATTCCTAACTACCGGTATTCCATAGGAGCTGGTGATCCCAGAAAATGATGACGGAGAAGATGAAGATCTCTTAAGTCGTGATCATCGTACTCTGGCAGACCCCACAGAGCGATTATCTGAGCTAATGGATAGAGTGCGACGGCTTGAACACAAACAGCGTACCACTGGTCGTGTTGCCTTCACCTTGGCACCTGGTGTTGAACTCTCAGTCAGTGTTTACACGAGCATCAGGTCAGACTATGGAGATGACCAAGTCATTGCTACCTTTCCTGTCGTAACCTGTTGCACCATCCCTTCCCCCCCAGAAGAGCACTGAGTACCTCAGTAACATCCCCCCTCTTTCACCTATCTCCACACTTCACAAATATATACACACCACAGCCATCCACATCTTTCACCTAAATAACATCCATCATGAACCCCCACCAGATATTCATATGACAGAAACAACCCCACCCAGAGAGAGAAATGCATCTAGCCAGACGGGTGTGTGGTCATCACTACTCTGCTTCAGTACCAACACAAAATGCAAGACACAGTCAATCTGCAGAACTCTCACTGTAATGCATTCTTGCATAGTGCAACACGTACTTGCTTCATGCACCTCTGCAGCACAGTACAGACAGTTCTTCAACAAAAGGTCTCTGGGAGCACCTGGTTGAAGTGGCCATTTGCCAAAAGTCCAAATGAGCATTGGGTAACAACAGCAACACTACCGTGATGTGTTGATGTAATGATATTATCTTGGGATACATGTATTGGCTAAAACTCTTGCACTAACCCTGTACCAATTGTGTGCTTACCTGAACTGGAGAGGAAAAGAAATAGAGACTAATTTATTATTGGGACAACTTAGGAGGTAAACAATATATGAGAAGTGTACGGTATATTATGGTTTGTTTACCATGTGTATCATTTCAAGTACTGGTACTTATTAAGTTTTACAAATATTTTCATTTTAGGTTGCTGCTCACTTGTGATATATAATATGCAGGCTCCATTTGTCGCTTTCAACCTCAGTATCTCATTTCTTATTGAAACATATGCCTTTATCCATATTGGGGTCTCAAATCACCTCCTGAGCATCTTACTGGTTCTAAAGACAGTAGTTCATGTTTTCTAATAGAGAATATAGTGTGAAATCATAATTAGCAGGTATAGTGCTATCACCAGTATTTTAGTGAAGCAGCTTAAGGTGAGGAGCAGTTGTGTAATTGTTCTTTTGTTTTTCAGAAAAATGTACAAGCCAAGTAAAGTAAATCTGTGGAAGAACACAAACGAGGATGTGCGGCGCATGAAGAAGGAATACCTGGAGGTTGGTACACCAAAATCCTGTTTGAAAAAAGTTGGTTGAAATTCAGTCCCTAATGCAATGAATTTTTAATAAAAATGGAAAATGGTATGCATCTTCTAGTTACCATTTAAATATCATAAATGCATATGATGGTGTATGTACAATAGAATGAGGAACCTGGAGGTAAGAAATATTGAGAAAAGAAGTTAAGTTCTGAATTGAAGGTCAGTTTGTATCAATAGCAGTTTTCATGTTGTTCACTTCATGACCAGACTTTCTTCACAAAGGGAGAACAGTAGCTGGAAATTACCATTCCATATGCCTGCTAGGTAATGAGAGTCAATGCTTGTGAAACTCAGAATGTGATATTGACTGTGTGCATCAGAGTTTGTACCATTAACTCATTAACTGTTGACTCAATTTGAACTGTGGCAACAGAGTAAGGGTCTTGACTGGGTGCATGAAATGTGTGCAGGATTATATTAGACCATTTATTGCTTGCACTTGAAAAATAATTAAACGAGGTTAATATGAATATGAAGTTAAACACTCAAAATTAAAAATTCAAGTAGTTTTTCAGCCAAACTTTGCTTCAAACATTGATTTTTAAGGTTAAGAAGTGTGAAAGATAGAAAATCTGGGCAAAATTGTGCTAGGCCTTGCCTAGGACTCAAGGGCATCTAAGTTGGGGCCTAAGGCTACACGAGTTAAAGCTGCGGAGGTTAGGAGACAAGGATGTGACCCACATATTGGTTATGTCATGTTAGTTTGGTCAGTGCAGTTTCGAGTAATATTCCCTTCAATCATGCCATGGCTAGGACTGAAGGACATTAAGGTTAAGGTCCAAGAAAATCATGGTCAGGGCCAAAGAATGACCAGGTTTGGACTGAAAGCTTGCCTTATTTAGGTTAGGGTATGCTGGGGTAAAGTTGGTTCACATTTCTGTTTTGTTGCATTTATTTACCAGTACTTTGACATACCTAATTGAATGAGCAGGTATTAGCTAACCTTGGCTAAGGACTTTCATTATTTAATAAATCTTTACTTTTCATTGCTCAGAAATCCCTGCCAAGTTTCAGCAAAGCTTTTTTTTTTTTTTTTTTTTTTTTTTTTCTGGTCATCAAAGCCCTTCTAAATTTGTGGGGGTTCACGGTTGATTGGGGTTCAGGTTTGATGGAAAGGGGGAAGCTGGATCTCAGAAACTATGGATTACCCAAAGAAATGGTACCGCTACTTCAAAGAAAAATAAATGTTACTGCTATTACTCTTCAAAAAAAACTTTTTTTTTTTTTTTTTTAACCTAGTTTTTCCCTGGTCTTCAAAGCCCTTCTAAATTTGTAGGGGTTCAGGTTTGATGGAAAGGGGGAAGCTGTATCTCAGAAACTATGGATTACCCAGAGAAATGGTACCGCTACTTCAAAGAAAAATAAATGTTACTGCTATTACCCTTCAAAAAACTTCATAAAGAAGCCAGAGGAACCTGTTTTGCAGTATTCGCCCCTCCTTTATTTTGGTTCATGATTTGAAATTTGGATAGTAACCAGCAAGCTCCCCCCTCCCCCCTTTCTCCCCCCACCTTTATATCCAGGGACACAGACAACAACTGCAATGAAACTAACACAGTCCAGTGAAACATTAACTGTTTGAAATTTAAATTCTTACAGTTCATTTAGATATACAATAAACATTTAGCATATGAATATTTATCACTGTAAAGCAGAGTAAAAAAAAAAAAGACTCTTACATTTGTGTACTGAGAATCTGGCAACTCCTCCAGCTTCACTCATTGTCTCCCTCTGATACACTGAAAGAATTCCTCTGTGTTCATTTTTTTACTGAAACGGTGAACCAGAAAATGAACCATATGAGTCATTTGGTTTCCTTTTAGACTGTTTCATTTTACTGTTTCACTGGGTCCATGACTGACAAGAAAGTGTTAATGCATAATAACCAACAGATATTTCCATGGCTTAGGCATATGAAAGTTATGCATTTCAGAAAAAAAGAAGTCACAGGAACACATCAAGCCCGTCATAAAACATTATAGCCAGAAATAAACCTACAGTGTTATTCCATCACTAAAACATATACAATGAATGTCCATTAATCCGAACACGGATAATCCGAAAATCCCAATAATCTGAATTTTTGAAGATGGCTGACAAACACTGCGAAAGTAAAAAAAAATCAAAATTAAAACATTCAAACTGGGCGCCGAAGTGCTGAGCGGTGTGGTCGTGGAAGTTTTATGGAAGGAAGCTCTGTATACCTTGATAAACTGGTGCATTTCATTGAACAAAATAATCATTACAATGTGGCTGAGGTGATCAATTTTCGTATCTTGCGAAACGAGTTCTACAAGAAACATGTGCAGGCTGTCAGGCAAGCTGATATCCATGACTGGCTGAAATGCATGAGCAACCAGGCAGGTAAGTCCACTGATGACGACCCAAGACCAGCTACCCACACTCCAAAGAAGGCACCTCAAGGAACCCTAGAAGAAGCAGGTAGTCCTGAGCTGATGCTCGAGGACGATGAGTGAAAGTGACAAACAAAGTGAAATATACTCTACCGTAGGTTTAAGGAATTTTCCACAGTAATACACATTAAGTTTTTGTGCTTTTACAATACGTGCATATTTTTATTAACCCTGGACTTACTCTCCCTAATTGGATTTACCTACCTACAACTACTGTTTTCAACACTACGCATTACTGGTGAGTTAAACAACCTATAACATCTTGTATTCTACTAATTACAGTTTGTGTCTTCAGTAATACGTTATTAAGTAAAAATTTGTGTAATACGTAAAGTAATGTTAATATGTGCAATATTGTATTATGAATGAATGAAAAGTTATCCATTTGGTAAAATTTCAGTTTGAACATGAAATTAAATTTCTTAGGGGTCCCACCGAAAAATCTGGTAATCTGAATGATTCTCGGTCCACTGCCAGTCGAATTAATGGACTTTTATTGTATATATATGGAGCATCCTGGCCCTTTAACTTCATCCTATCTTGTACAGTCAAAGCAAACCCAGCAAAAAATAGGGAACGTTCCCAAATATAAGAAGGAAAAATGGGCATATTCCACAAATGGCATAGAATAAGCAGTCACAAGTTTCAACGTAAATCCTTTTCTAACCATTAACAAAGCATTACTGTACTACACCTACTAAATCCTACATCCTTAGTGGTAATATTAAAAATTTCATGCCCAAGTTCTCCTCACAAATGAAACAACTCATCAAGGAGAGATATGGATTAAATAAAAAAAACTCAGCTGCCACAATTGATAAAATAGTCAAAACATGCATGCAAGACAACTGGTAAATAGCAGCAAATTTTGGAAGACACTAACAAACATCCACACATTCAGTAACTCCCCCTCCAACACATAAAGCCTTACCGTACAGTGATGGAACTGCTTAGCATGAAGGGGCAGACAGCTTAACACACTAAATTGTTATGCATATGTAAGTCTTAAAAATACAAATCCCCAAAGAAAAAAGGAGAAAATTTAAGGAAACACACTAACACCCTCCCCACTCACTTCACAAGACAGCAAATGATAACAAAAGTACAATAAAAATCCAAAGCTGCAGGGTCAAACTAAATTGTAAGCATTCACCATAGATAACTTTACTCTGTAGTCATAAAAATCCCCACAGAAATTTTCAGCTTTTCTTGAATTCTTAGCCAAATTCCAGATACTTTTCTGCGTTTGGAAGAAAGCAGTCATCCATATACTTAAGTCTAGCAAACCACTCAATATTCTGCCATTATATAGGCCAATATCTCTTGTGTGCACACCATCCAAATCATGGAAAGACTAATCATAGAGAACACCCCTCCCCCCCGACACACACATATACACATCCCTGTGTCTGATTCCCAGCATGGCATTTTATCTAAGCACATAGCCACCACATTCCATCCATCCATCATCCAATCCTACATTGCCCCATGAGGAGCGTAGGAGCCCGGGGCTAGGCATTTGGTCCTGACATTTAGCCCTCTGAGGCACATTGACATGAATCGCGTTCTTTGTGGTTTGGCATATAAACACACATAGACACGAATCACGTTGTTAAGCAGAAAAAACGCCGTCAAAAGGAAAGTTTTTGACTGATTTGTGTAAAATTTTGGTGCGTTCTAGTGGGTGCATCTCTCTTCTGAAGTAAACCACTTGGCAACACTCTGACTGCTCTGATGAGACAGTGCGCAGCAGAAAAACCTCGGTATCTCACGACCAGCCGGGCTGAAGGTTAGCGCTGCTGTCAGTCGTCCCCTTAAATCCTTTATTTTCCCCCTCCCACCTGAGGCAGAAGCCATTATTGAAATATTGTGATTGTATACTGTTTTTTACTATAATGTGAAGTGATTGTGTCTGTGGAACGTAGGTATATTGCTTGTAAAGCATTTGGGCCCGTTATCAGCCGTTAGGCCTAGAGGCAGGAGTGTGGTTTGTTATAACGGTGTTTCCACTCTGCTTCCCCCTGCCTATAAATGATGTGAGTATTTTACCTTTATAGTGAAGCCAGTACTTATATTTTGTGAAACATATAGTGCCTGGATTAGTGAAATATCTGACCTACCATAGCAGGGATTATGTACGCCGTAGAGATATGCCATAGTTGCTAGGGAAACAGGCAGTCACGTACGCCATTGAGTCAGGAAGGGAATAATAGAGGAGGTTGGGATGGAATCATGTGATAGTGTTTTATATTGAATATGGTTTAGTGTGAAATGTACGTATAAAATAGTACAGTGAGTGTTCACTGAGAAATATTGCATGCATTGACTGACTTAGCAAAAACCTAGTGCAAGTATCAGAGACAACAAATATGCCACACAATCACAGACTTCAGTGAAAAGGTATTGTACCAATCTCAGACAGTGCTATATTGTGTATGGTTTAGTGTGAAACATACTAATAAAATAGTGCAGCGAGTGTTCACAGAGAAATATTGCGTGCAGTGACTGACTTAGCGAAAACCTAGCACGAGAATCAGAAACAAGAAATATGCCACACATATATTCGTATGTTGTGCAGCGAATGTTCATGGAGAAATCTATTGTGTGCATCGCATGTGTTAGGCAAACATAGTGGAAGGAGGAGAGAACAAAATACGCCCCCCACACACACACACACACGCTACATAACTCCTCATCTCCAAACCCTTCAAGGTCCTGCCAACATCTCAACACCTCTAGAGGAAGTGAGTTATCCGTATTTTGTTGATTTGTATATTGACCTGTTTCTATAGTTCTACATTTTTTACACAAATAACTATTGCTTTTTTACATACACACATATGAGATGGAAGAAAGTTCAGCTTCAGTATCACTACCTAGCAAAAAGACTGGTGGTCACGTTGAGTGTCTGAGAACACTATCAAAAAGCTTATGATATTTTACGTGTATACTTTGAATAAAAAAAGAAAATAGTAAAACCTAGTGAGCGAAAATATGTAGGTGTGGGTGGGGCAGGGAAAGAGAGTGTTTTTATCTCACTTGCAGGCGAGGAGTATTCTACGTTTGTCGTCCATTTACTCAAAAACTATTGGACATATCGATTTCCTGTAAGAACCATGATAAAGATTGGTGAATTCTATGTGTGTACAGGACATAACAATGTAATATCTCTGATGAAAAGTCGTTGTTACGTAGGCGGGAATATAAAGGTTATTGTGCGCGCATGATGAAAGTGCAGCACGGCCGTGAGTACCAGTAGTTTTTTTGTGATCTACTCGGAAATTATGAGGCCTATCAAAAATCGGTGGGTACCTTGAGAAAGCTCATGAAATTCTATGCAAGATTATGAAATAAGCACATAATGTGTGGGAGAAAACTTTTGTGGTAGAGCTCCCTGCACAAAAATCAGTTTTTTTCAAAAAATGGATTTCAGTCTTTGGCTATTTTCTCAAAAACTACAAATCGTATCACAACTGGACTTTCCCATTAGAAAGCCGATGAAATTCTCTATCAAAACTTCTATTAACATTTTTCTGTATGATGGAAAACATTCGAACTAAGATGTTGGGAAGTGAGATTGACGTTCGGAAATGTTTATTCACGGTGGCCTAATGTACTTTTATTCGTTTTTTTTTTTTTTTTTTCTCTTGCTTATCTGCTAGAACAATCATTGGTGAATAAAATATGTAGGTTTCATGACAGATATAGAGGTTTGGGTGGCGAAAATAAGGCAAGAATACGTGTTTTCAGCGGTGTGCGGGCAGGCTGGCGGGGAGGGGGGGTGGAGTAAAATCGTGTCGGGAAAACTTATAAAATTTATGCATGCGCAAGATGGTTAAGATGAGAGTGAGAGAGCCATCACACCCCGTACACCATTCTGAAATGGCCCAGCCATCATAGATTGTTTCAACAACAAAAAATATTAAGAATCAGACTAGAGTAGTAGACAAAAACTAAGCTTTTAGTACAGTACCAGTATACACACCTTGATGAACAAAGTATTAAATACGGAAGACAGTGACAAGAAATTGCTAGTCAGCTTTCTCGAAGGTAGACAAGCCCAGGTACATAGCCAAAACCTTAGCTTCAGATTAAGACTATTCCCCAGTTGTGTCCTGTGGGACTTAGTCTTCTCACACTCACTTTTAAATATTCCATCCATGGACTAACTGCTTCCCTCCTTCAGTAACATTAGTCCTGTGTTCATAACAAAACAATAGCTTCACAAAGCTTCAAAACTTAGTAAGCAATATTGCAGCTCCAACAATACCTACCGTATACAGAGTGGAACACTGACCTACTTAAAACAAAATGATTTTCACCAACAAACTCATTTATTACCCTGTTCACTCTAGACAGATATGAATCTTAGACAAACCATGAGAATCATTCTTTAATTATTTTGATGCCAAAGAATGTCTCTGAAAGTGAAAGTGAATGTAAAATTGGAAGAGGCTGACCACATGTGTTATAGAGGAAATTGAGTTGTGTGTTTGTGAGGAAGAAGGAAAAGGAATGAGGGAGATACATGAGGACGAAGTAGCCTGCAGGCAATTCCATCCTCCATCAGGGGATCCCAGGAGAAAGTAGAGCATTGGATATCATATCCACCAGGCCTCTTAACATCCCAAAGAATGAATGCTAAAACTTGGACCTACACCACTTTCACCAACCACATTCTTACCTCCTTCCGATTTCCCTACAAAAGCAGTAAAACAAAACATGTGATACATACTGTATGTGCTTCACTGAAGTGAAAATGCTGTGGCAGCTCCAGCTTGTCCTATTTTCCCCTTTAGGTTCATAAAGCTTTTGAGGTATATGAACCATAGGAAATCATAGGTAGCTACACAGTAAGTGCACCCCCCCATCCCTCCTTGCTGTGCCATAGGTGGCATAGGTGGGGATTTGGCCTCTTAACCCCTAAGATACGCAATTTGATTGACCAAACTGGCATGAAAATCTGTATATGGAGCTGATATTTCAATTTTGCAGAAGTAAAAAATGTTTGCCCAAGTTTTAGAGCTTGAATTTACATCTTATGCCAAAACCAGAGCATTTTAAATCATCTGGTTCATGAACTATAGCCCGTCAAAGTTAAAAAATGTTACCCTTCTAGGCGGCACGACTCCCGTTTTCTATGCACTCCCACCTCATTCCACTCTCATTCCTCCCCTCCCTCCTTCTCACCTATTCAGCACTTAGTTATGATTGGTTGGAAGGGATATACGTCACAATCTGGGCAGAGCATGTTTTCTCGTTTTTCCATGAGCCTCTCAATCGATCACATTCGGTATCTTGCGTAATCCTGAAAAAGGATCGATCGATCCTGTTAGCACTTTAGGGGTTAATGCTTCATACTTTTGCCAGCTAAAATTCCTAAGCTGAGAGGCTTGGTTTGTTTTTCTGCCCACAGATGATTTTCTTTGATATGATACATCATGGATGAAAGTGACAAATGTTTCCTTTGTGTAGACACATTGGCATATGAGGCATACTTTTATCCCCACATGTACCCCTGTATATTATTCTGTTATACTCTGTCCTCAGGGATGGCAGTTGGTGATGTATAGCATACTGTATATATTTCACAGGAAACAGGAGAACTCTTGATGCCTTCTGACTATGTGAAGTACCAGGTGTATGGTGGCAAGAAGATTAAGTTTACACTTGTAAGTACATTGTTCTCACTAGCTTTTAACTCAGACTCCTATGACTCATCTAACATCAGTGGAAATAGAAAACTTACATTGTCCCAACCTAGAAAATGAAATAAATGACACTAGGAATGAAGGGGTTCACTTCCAGAAGCACTCATTTAAAAGTTTGATGTGCTTCTCTGTACATTTTAATTTGAAGTCGCATTAAGTTAACATTAACTACTGTACATACCTACAGGTAGCAGATATGTAACTTCTTCAGAACTGTTCGTGTGTGTGTGTGTGTGTGTGTGTGTGTGTGTGTGTGTGTGTGTGTGTGTATGTGTGTGTGTGTGTGTGTGCATGCGTGAGTGCATGTGTGTGTGTTTATGTAAAAAAGCCTGGTATCATTCCTGACTCTGTCTCTCTACTTCCCTGCAGTTGTACCATGTGAAACATATTGCATACTGTCACTTGTTTTCATGACTCTAATTACCGTTGGATTTTAGGACGAGGTGAAGAACATGCAACGAATATACAACACTGGTATACAACTGCTGGGATTCAAGCCTATTGACAGCATTAAGCCATATCACTATATCAAGCCAGCCAATTTTCTTTATCCCGATGAGAAATCCATTCAAGGTATGAGTTTTGTTTTAAGGGCAAATAATATTCTTTGCAGGGGCAGTTTTTGGAAATAATTCAGTAGGGGAGTGGAAGGACAATAAACACTCCAGCATGAGCACTAAAGCACACAGGTATTAAACATTTTAGGTGGAAAACTATAAACTGATTATTTTTATTGGAAAATGGTTGCTGCACATAATTTCTGCTTAGATTTTTTCCTTAGTTTCATTCTAGACAGTTTGCTACAACAGATATCATTGTCACACATTCATCCATCCTTCCTTCCATCCATCCATCCATCCATCCATCCATCCTTTACTGTCCCATCAGGAACGTAGGGTCTGGAGCATGGCTACTTAGTCCTGACATTCAAGGCAAGGGTGTCTAGCTACATTGGCCCTGAGTGGCATTATTTTAGCAGTAAACCCTTACCTTCCCATTGAGGTAAATTCTTGTGGGCCTCATCCAGTTGGAGTGCTGTAGCCCACAAGACACAGATCCAAGTGACTTAAAGCAAGTTAGCACCAGATGATTGTCTTTCACTCTGAGAAGACCTCTTATGGCGAAGGTAATGGAGACTCAATTCAGCCTGTCTAATTCAATGTTTCCCTCTAATTTGTGTAAATCATCTGGAGCTGACAAGAATAAAATAAAGTTTCAACTTTGACTGAAAGGTTTAACACAAGAGTGACCAAATGCCTCCCTCTGAGCAGCATTCTGTGAGAAATAAACCCATTCCTCCTTTTAAATATAAACTGTGCTTTGATGTTGTACAGTACTTATGGCTGTACTAATTCTCCCTGTTAAAAATTAAATAGTTACCTTTATCTAAGTTTGTTTCACATTTGTAACACACTTTTTTCTACAACTTGACACACTCACTATGCCACCATGCATTATCTCTTACAGCTTACAAATAATTCTAGTTCATAAAAAAATTTTTATGATTACCTTGATCTGAGTGTGTTTCCCATTTCTAAAATGCCATTTTCTACAACCTGACACCTCCAGGCAGCACCAAGCTGTTTGCAGCCTTACTTGAACGTTGTCTGGCAAGAAAGATGGCAGCTATCGTACGACTAATTGCACGGCAGGGTAGCAGCGTATCACTCGCTGCGTTGGTGCCTCAGGCAGAAGAGCTTGATAACAGAAAGACCCAAGTGGTGGCTCCTGGGTTTATTGCTTGCCACTTACCATTTGCCGGTTAGTAAAATTGGTTTATATGGAACTGTTAGTCCTAGCTTAAATTTTTTCACATGTATCATTGTTTAGTTCCTGATGTTAACACTTGTTCTTCATTTAAAATTCCTTGTGATTCATTATCATATTACTTTGAAGTCAGACTCCCCCCCTCCCCCCCATCATGAACCAAAAATAGCAGTTTTCATGCATAGGAAACCCCAAAACTATGCTGTCATAGTCTTGCCTACATTTTTTTTCTCCCTTCCAAAAAAACAGATGACCTGCGTAACATTGAGCAACAGAACAGGACACGAGCCACTTCCGACCAGGTGGATGCTGCAAAGAAAGTGCTGAAAAAATTGCACTTCCTGTACAGCCCTGAAAACTTTGATAACCCAGACCTGCAGACACACTGGGAGAATGTCAAGGCTTTAGCTCTCAACAGAAAACAAGTGGACCCTGTTGACGATTTTACATGTAAGTTTTTAACGAAGGAATACAGTACACTATTTGCTTAACTCCTTCAGCCAGAATACTGGTATACCATTTATATTTTATGTCTGTTGTTGCTAGACAGTTTTATTCAGCCTGGGGGAAGCAGTCATGTAGTGAATAAGGTATCTGTTGGAGTCCATGCTGTATCTAATTCCTCCAGTTCAAAAGTCTCGTAAACTGGTGAAAACTTTTTGGTAAGAGCAAACAGAAAATATTTAGAATTTCATTGTATTGAAGGGAATAAGCTGTAGAACTCCAAGGAATACAAGAGAGACTAAATGGGAATTTGCTTGACGATTGATTGACTTATTGTTCAAGTAGTGGTTCTGATCTACACTTTGGAGTCCTGGTGGTGGTTTTGAAGTGGGTGCTGCATAGACCATTTTAGCTCAAGGTCAAGCACAGCACTAGTAAAAAATAAAAAAGAAAAACCTTTTCTTATCACATTTTTCGGAACATGAACCCCTACACACCGGGCTATTTATAGCACCACTGTTCACTCAGTACAGGAATTTTCCCGAAAATAGCCTGTTTTCAAACCTTAATATCTCGGAAACTGTAGCAGTTAGGGAAACAAATTAAAGACCATATTACTCACCAACTCTTCTTCTTGTTATGAAAATATCCCCTGATTTGTAGGTCATTGCTTTGACGAGTAATGACATGAGGAAGAGCACTAATTTTTGCCTCGAGAACAGAATGTGTTCGTGTGTCTGCCCGTGGCCCCAACTATGGCTTTGCTCTCAGCATGATAACTTCTCCACAACTAGATAAACTAGACACAGTGGTATCCAAGGCATGCCCTATGGCACTGTCACTGATTCCTTCCCTAGTATCCTTGGAAAGAGGTTTGGCAGGGTGGATGAGACAAAAGTCCACATGAGGCTGGAACAACATCGGACAAGAAGCCTCAAGAAAAGATGGTCAAACACCTGGCAAAGTCACAGAGACACACTGAGGTATGGTTTGCTCGCCTGGTGGGAGTCCATCCTTAGCTTTTGGTGATGAGATAAAGTAGTGGCCACTTCAGACTGTGGCGTGAAAGCAAGTGCGGTTCCGACCGATACCCGGCGCTGCCTGGCCACCAATTTCTTGACAGTTCTGACTGACACCTGGCAGTTAGGGGTTAAGGAGGACCTGAATCAAGGCTACAGACATCCTGAAATCAGTTAATCTTTTCAATTCTAAGACTTTTTTTTTTTTTTTTTTTTTTTTTTTTAAATCTGGCCACCACTAAACAGTTCTATTTCTTAGGAATGACATCTGGTATTGTAGAGGAAGGTTAAATCACGCCTCTCTGTATTAACTGATGCCATCATAAGAACATAAGAAGAGAGGATAACTGCAGTAGGCCGGTTGGCCCATGTTAGGCAGCTCTTAGAAGAGTAATTGAACTACTAGAATGAGATAAGGACAGCAAAGAAGGCGGCTGTCCCCCGCCCTCCAAACCCTCTAAAAGTACTGCTACCTCTGAACCACTTTGATTATTGAGGGTTCTAGAATTTTTTTACTTTATAACTTTTCCCTCCTAATTTCATCTACGGTAATTTCTCTGTCCTTTTGCAGTGCCTAACTATGATATCATGGAGAAAAAAGCTGGACCATTAATTACACAGTTCAAGAACCTGGTATATCCTCCATCATACGACGCCAACCAGCCTATTAAGCGTCCAGCTGCCTCGTCCACCTCAGCACCCAAAAAACCTAAACTGGATCCCTCTGCCATTGATGTTGCAGCAGAGGCAAAAGCAGGGAGAGTAAGTTTCTTTTTTTTTGTTTTGTTATTGTGACCCCAGGCACATCTGAATACTGTATGTACCCAGAAGACTGCAGGCTGAAGCTGTCCTTGCCCTGCAGTCCACCAGCCTTCTTTGAGGGAATTGGAAAGTGGTTGGGTAATGTTTGCATGAATGAGCAAACATCAGTGGCATTGCATCAAGGCATCCTTCTCTATCATCGACGATATTCTTTACCTTGATTGAGTGCCGCAGCGGGCTAACTCAGTTTGGGGTTTTATGCAGGTTAAATATACCCATAGAACCAATATCTCATTTAGTGGAACATGTGCTTGCTTAGGACTTACCCATGATATGCCAGTCAAAATCATATGGGCAAGAGCACTACCAAGGAGAAAAGTTCTTCTTGCATGACATCTTAAGTACTACTACAGCACCAGTATCGTGGGAATAAAATGAGCCATTTGCTACAGACACACAAGTAAAGAGAAAGGTGAGGATGAGAAGAGCAATTATCACACAAAATGAAGCAAGATACTCACGTACCTGAAAAGAAGTCCAGTAAAGAGACTCAAATGAGCACTAGCAGTATCGGTATTATGGGGACTTGCTCCATGCGGTTGTCATGGACATCAACCTGAAAAAAAGACACACTAATTTATCTGTTTCAGCCAGTGCAACATTCACAATCTTGTTAGTAGAACTGGCATTTGTCAAGTGTTAAAGGAAGTCGTAAGTTTCCCATTTCTTAATACTGTAGTTTAATCATTGTTCTTAATGCTCACCGTCGTTTTATACTGACAAGCCGTACTGCACATACAAGTACAATAATCTAACACTGAAGCACTTCACTTTTCACCACACAAGATAGTAATCCTTGTGTGAACCCAGGACCATGTGCTTGTTGTGTCATGGTGCAACATAATTTTGTAACACCAGGTTTGAGTATAAAGAAAATGAGAATTATGGGTGTAGCCTAACTCGGTAAAAAAATAATAATATATAAATAAATAACCCATGGAGCCTGAATGTCAGTTTTATCTGCTTAGGATACTCTTTGAAATTGATAGGTTAGATATAACTTTTATAAACCCTCTCACGTGACTTCAGAAACGGACTCCCATGGGAGATGTTGTGTGCTGATGATTTGGTGTTGATTGCAGAGAACGAAAGGGAGGCGGAGGAAAGATTTAGGAAGTGGAGAGATGGTATGAGGCACAAGGGCTTAAGGGTAAATGCAGATAAAACAAAAGTGATGATATTTAGGGTTGGTGGTTGTACTGTTAAAGACGATGGAGAGTGGCCATGTGCAGTTTGCCACAAGGGCGTGGGAAGTAATTCCATCTTGTGCGGTGTTTGTGATAAATGGGTGCACAAGAGATGTAGTGGTATCAGAGGTAGACTGCAAGATAATGTTGATTTTATGTGTGCAGTGTGCGGGGAGAGCAGGTGGAGATTGTCAGGCGTGAAAGGGTTGAACTCGCTGATGAAGCTTTTGAGTGTGTGGAAGAGTTTTGTTATTTGGGAGAATGTTGTGTGCTGAAGGTGGGGCTGGAGCTAGCTCTGTGGCTAGGGTGAGAAGTGGTTGGAAGAAGTTCAGGGAGCTGTGGCCTCTCCTGACATTGAGAGGACTCTCCGTACGTGTCAAATGGTCTTTGTATGCAGCATGTGTTAGGAGCGTAATGCTGTATGGTAGTGAGACCTGGGCAGTAAAGGAGGAGGATATTCGCAGGCTCAGACGTACAGAAATGACAATGATTAGGTGGATGTTTAGTGCGTCCTTGCTTGCAAGGTCTGGGGGGGCTGGGTTTACGATGGAAGAGTTGAGAGCTAGGATGAGACTGGAGTGTATTGTTGTGATGAGGAGAGATAGATTGAGATGGTTTGGGCATGTGGAGAGGCTGGGGGGGGATAATTGGGTGAGGAAGGTGAGAAGTGTTAACATTGGGGGTGGGGTTATGAGGGGTAGACCGAGAAAGACATGGGACGAGGTCATTAAGTGTGACCTCAGGATTAAGGGACTGAACAGGGAGGCTACAATAGATCGTGCAGCATGGAGTGCCGCCATTAGATGACCAAGGCCGACGCATGCAAGCATGTTGGAGCCTTTTAGAAACGAAAACAAAACCCCTTCACATCAAAGGCCCTTCTAGAAATGAATATGATTACCTGGTAGCAGGAAAAATAAATCTAAAAAGGACAGCAATTATATGATTCAGAGGGTTAACATCATTACAGCATAGCAGTAGCATTAAGTGTTTGAATACAGTATGTCCATATTGTAGTTTCTTTTTTTTTTTTTTTCCCACTTTCTGGCTAGTAAGTTTATCCTAAATGACATAAAACTTGGCAGGTATATTTCTGTTGCTACCTATAAACCTGATTGCCATTTCCCTCGATTTACAGTACCAGTTTAATAATTAAAAAAAAAAATAAAGTTATGTATTGCAGCACACCCCCAACTTATAATGAGAACTGTCTGAGGGGATGACTGTGATATTGCTTGGACAGTGTTCAACGAACCCACAGGGTTCAGAGCTGTGCTCCAGACAATGTTACTGAAAAGTCTCTTGTATTTACTATACTTCATGTACTCCAGTTTGGCCCAGATTTTCATCATTTTGCAGGTTATTTCACATAGTTGTAGAAAAAGACAGTGCTACAGATCTACATTGTTTCCATAGCACTTCTTCCTGACAAGCATCATCTTTTAATATTATTCTTTCATTGCAACTCAGCATTAAAGATGGAGAGATGGCAATATTAGACCAAGTTAGAGTAAAAAGATGTGATACATTGAGTCTCTGATGAAAGTGGAATTAAAACATAATTGGGTGCAGGTACTGTACAAAGAGTCGAGATATTCATATTTACTCCATTAAGTATAAACACTATATCCTCATTATTTCATCATTTTAGCTTATAGCATCCTTTAGTAAGACTAATTTTGTTAGTTATCACATGTCCATAATCCAGTCTATAATGCAGTCATCAGGGAAGATAACATTAATTATAGTTCTTTTACCATTATGTGGCCCAGATTTATGCTTTTTTGCAACTTAATTTTTTTTTGTTCACAGGCAGAAACTGGTATGTCCCTAGATCCTCCCTATAGCATATCTTTGTGACTAGGATCATATTCTAGTGTTAATCTGTTGTTACAGCACAGCATTCAGAATGGTGAGAGGCTAGTTTTAGACCAGGTTAAAGTAAATAGACTGTAGGCACACCCCTTACCACAGCTTATTCCATCACCAGGCTGATAAGCTGACGGTAGATGTGTTGAAAAGGTGGCTTCAGGGGCGAGGTGTGCAGGTGACTGGCAGGAAGAAAGCTCAGCTAGTCCAAGATGTGATGGATGAAGTAGGTGCATGAGTGGCAAGAGTGAAGGAAGAGGCTTTAATCTTGCACTTAAATTTTTGGTTAAGCTCACTGTCCCTGTTTTAAAAGACTTGGATCATTTGTGTACTTTTGGGGGGATATGCTGGGCATTACTACTATAAAAGAAAACTTTGCGTTTATTTTGTGTGTACGTGTGGGGGGAGATGTTGTGCACATCTCTATCTCTCTCTCTGTTTCTCCTTTCCTTTCCTCCACAAGGAAAAAAGAAACCTTTATTATGTATGACCAGATGCTTGCTAGTAAGACAAATCAGTGCCAGAGAAAGTGTAGTCAATAGTTTTAAAAGCTAGTTTCTGTGGTTATTTGATAGCTAATTTTGGAAATTTAAAATGACAGGTTTCATAAATTTTTGTTTGAACTTTGGATGTTTCCAAAATTTAGACATTCCTATTTTTTAGGCTGCACTGTAGTATTACTAGTAACCCTTTCACCTGAAGATGCTTTTTCCTGCTGGCATAGTTGGTAATGGCCAGAAAAAAGTAGTAGTATCAGAGCTGTTCTTAAAGAGTTATGCTTTAGCAGTTCAGATTTTATATACCTGCAACTGCGCTTAGCACTGCTGGCATACACACAATGTTTGTGCCTCAAGTGTTTTATATGAACAGTAGTGAAGTCTAAGAAATACACCATAGTTCATTGTTTGTTCAAATGTTGTAAACTAATGTTGCAACTTCTTACTAGGTCTAAGTTTTGATAAATAATAGAACTGTAATACAAAAATATATAGGGCTGTATGCCATGAGTAAAGACTGGTATCTTCACCAAACTGAGTTTGAATTAGCAGTGATCTCTCTGTCCACCTGATTTATTTATAGACATTGTATTGTATTGGTTTTGTGTGTGTGCTGTTGATTGTTGAGTAACCCCAGTCTGTCTGGTTGAGCAGACCCATTTACTGCAGGCAAGAAACCACCCCTGCAAGGTCATCCTGTGCACTGAACCAGTGTTTTCTTGTGGTGGACTTCATCTCACCCTACAAGGTGCAGGGAAGAGTGAGAGGTTTGGTACCCAGATGGATGCTGCATTTGTGTGTCCCCACCTTGTTAACATGGTTACCAAAGTAGGCTCCACATCATCCCTTATATGGTTACCACCCAGCTTTGTAAATGGTTTCCTGGGTTACAAGAAACAGTTAAGCTTGTCACATACTGTAGAGCACCTGAAGTGAAAAGATTAATAAGAAGTGACAGGAAGGATGAAGAAATGGAAAGTGCTGCTCTCGGGTGTCTGCCCTTTCCTCTCCTCCATCCTTCTTTCCTTCCATCCTCTTCTGTCTTTCTTTCCTTCATTCTTTCCGCTTCCTTCTGTCTGTGGGCGACCCCACACTGAGAGACAAGCCAAATGGTTTCCTGTACACCATTTACTACGCTGGGTGGTAACTATAAAACCAAATTTTGGCACCAGGTGGTTTAATGGGTAATTACTGTGCTCCAATCAGATTTAGCCAGTGAAGGTTTATGTCCAAGGGGTGGTTGGGGTTTATTGCTCTCATAATGCCACTCAGGGATGAGTGAGGCTGGTCAATCTCATCTTAAATGTCAGGACCAACTTGCCTAGCCCCAGGCTCCTACGCTTCTCATGGGGACACGTAGGATTGGATGATGAATGAATGAATGAAAAATAAATAAATAAAACAATTTATCTACAGCTAGATGCCATAATCCCACATGGGGTGGCTGTTCATCTTTAAGTTATTTGTTTTATGGGGAGGGGCACTAACTCTCCACCAACCCACAACACTAGGCTTGTCACTTATATTCTGTAGAGCACCTGAAGTAAAAATATTAATAAAGAGTGACTGGAAGGATGAAGAAATTGGAAGACAGGAGGGCAGGCACATCTGATTGTGTAATAAAACAACCTATCTACAGCCAGATGCCATAATCCCATATGGGGTGGCTGTTCATCTTTGAGTTAGTTGTTTTACGGGGAGTGGCACTAACCCTCTACCAACCCACTTGTTGACAGGTAGGGAACACCCAGCATTGTAAATGATGATCTGGCTTACAGGAAACCATTAGGCGGGTCACCCAATGTAAAGCCACCTGAAAGGGAAGAATAATAATAAAAAGTGACACGAAAGGTGGGAGAAATCAGATGGATGGAGGGTAGACATAAAAAGAATTATAAAGGTGAAGGAAGAAGTAAGCAGCACTACATAAAGTGAGTGGATGATGGTCCCACCACCTACCACCTACAAAAACATAATAAATCAAAACTGTGGGCAGTGACTGTTATGTACAAAAAAAATTATGACATGTTTTAAAACCTTTCCTAAACTAGCCCGGAGAATTTACTGCCTCAGTACTAACGTTAAGTACAGTATTCATATCCATGCCTAGATTAGGCTCCCTTGTTGTCAAATATTATTGCTCCAGCAGAAGCAAAGATCACATCAGTGTTGAAAAAAAGATTTGCTAGACACTGTTTGGCCATCTTCTCCCTTCCCAGTGCAGCAATTGTTTTAAAACAAATCCATCACTCTCACAGTCTTGGTATGTCACAAGGGGGCAACGAGTTAACCCTTCTTTCCTATACTGCCTCCACAAAATCCTCTTCATATATCTGATCCTGCCTTCCCTGTACATGATATATGATGGAAACTAAAGATGAATACTGATAAAACTTTCTGTATATGTATATTTAACAAAATAAGTACAGTGCAGTTCTGACATGATCACTATAAATATCAAAAGTAATGCAGATGTATTAAGTATGGTTCCTAAGCTTGAGTGATGAAAATATACAAGTACAAAAGAAATATTTAACACTGTAAAATCCATTAAGAGTACTGGCTGATATTTAATTTATGCTGCCTTACCACTGTCCTCACCTTTATAGTGTATTTATGTAAACTTTATACGGTATTAATTAAACTGTGTACAAACAATGAAGACTATTGAGAATGGCCTCAACTAATAAGCTCTACCTCTATTTTATGGAACAATTTTAAAGTACAGCAGTCCACAGTATCCAACTTGTCTGTAGAGTTCCACCATTTAAGACTCGCTAAAGGTCAGCATGAAATTTGTGAATAAATATGATTGTACGTACATATAAATATGAATGCAGATCACCATTTTATCAATGGGAAGAAAATTACCTGAGCCAATTAGGAGCTGTTAGGTGAGAATTAATAGACAAATTGGCTGATTCAGAGTGCAGAACAGATTAAAATAAAAAACAACTGGCTTGTTTGTTTGAAAAGAGATTTAAAACACAAACATTAGTACTAAAATCAAACCAGATATTACATTCGTTTTCCATTAAGCAATGCAAATTCCCGTTTTAAAGTTTATCCTTCTGAGAAACCTTGGGAAAAAAAAAAGGAAGATGTACTTTGTTGATTTGGAGAAGGCCTTAGACAAGTTCTTAAGGAGGTGATGAAGGGGCAATGAGAAAGCTTGGGATCAAGGAGTGGCTGGTTGGAGGGGTAATGGCAATGTATGAGGTGCTCAAATCCAGGTAAGAGTGAACGAAGGTTTGAGCGATGAGTTTTCCATGAATGCTGATGTGCATCAGGTGTCAGTTTTGAGCCTCTTACTGTTTATCATGGTGCTTGAAGCTCTCATG
The DNA here is from genome assembly GCF_032717465.1 of Coenobita brevimanus. NCBI lineage: Eukaryota > Metazoa > Arthropoda > Malacostraca > Decapoda > Coenobitidae > Coenobita > Coenobita brevimanus. The sequence continues at coordinate 8,542,229 of NC_137027.1, read as the reverse complement.
TACTTCAGAACTGGTCTCCCATGGGATGACTCGGTGCTGATTGCAGAGAATGAGTGGGAGGGGAAGGAAAGATTTCAGAAGTGGAGAGATGGAATGAGGTACAAGGGTTTGAGAGTAAACACAAAGAAAACAAAAGTGATATCTAGCACTGGTGATAATACTGTCAAAGCTGAGGGAATGTGGTCATGTGCAGTTTGCCAAAGAATGTGGAAAGTAACTCCATTTTGTGTACTGTCTGTGATAAGCAGATGCAAAAGAGATGTAGTGGTGTTATGGGCAGGCTATGGAATAATGCTGATTTCATGTGCACAGTGTCAGGGAGAGCATGCCGAGATGGTAAGGTGTGAAAGGATTGATCTGTTTAGAGTCTCTTGAGTGTGTGCATATATTTTGTTTTTTGGGGGAAATGTTATGTGCTGGAGGTGGGGCTGGAGGTAGCTCTGTGGCTCATGTAAGAAGTGGCTGAAGGAAGTTTGGGGAGCTGTTGCCTTGCCCTCTGTGCTAAGGGGTCCTTGTATGCAGCATGTGTTAAAAGAGTGTAATGCTGTACAGTAACAAAACCTAAGCAATAAAGGAAGATAATATTTGTAGGCTCAAACATACAGAAATGATAATGATTAGATGGATGTGCTGTGCTTTCTTGAGAAAGAGGCCTGGGGATTGTGATGGAAGTGTTGAGAGGAAGGATGGGACTTCAATGTACAGTATTTCTGTTGTGACGATGATGATGTTTAGACTGAGATGGTTTGGGCATGTTAGGAGGATGGAAGATGACAACTGGGTGCAGAAGGTGAGGGATGTGAATGTCAACTATAGGGTTGCAAGGGACAGACCAAAAAAAAAAGCCCAGGGATAAGGTCATATAGTGTGACTTAGGGATAAAGGAATGAATAGGGAGGTTGCCACCAATCAAGTAATGTGGAGAGTCGCCATCAGGTGACCAAGACTGACGCATGCAAACATGTTGGAGCCTTTATAAATGAAACAAAACGAAATAAAATGGAATGATTCTTAATAACTATGAAACTATCATTAACTTTTACTGTACAGTAGTTAAATATCCATGTCAACTACACTTAATATCACAGCAGTTGCTCGTAACCCTTCAGCCTGGGTTTTTTCCCTTTAACCCCCTGTATCTGGTGACTTTTTTCTTTTTTTTACAATTTCATTCAGTTCAGGATAGGCTTTCCAAACTGGATAGGTTAGATACAGCCTTCATTTTTCTCTTCGGTAAAAGAGGTCTCCTCAATGTTGAATGTAATTTGGAGGTACAGTAACAAGAACATATCACATCACCAGACTGATGGGGTTAAACTATGGTTTTTTTACCCTAAGTTGGCCCAGATTTTTGCCTTTTTTGCAGCAAATTTCACATAGCTCAGTGACAGAATAACACAATGGTATGTCTCTGCATCCTTTCCATAGCTATTCTCTGTGACTAGCATGAAGATTCTGTTGTTAATCTACTGTTACAACTGAGTATTCTGGATGGTGAGATAGCAATTTTAGGCCATGTTAAAGTAAAGTGACCATGCAAGGAGACTATACTATTTTATTCGGCTCAGGAAAGACATCCCCAGGCTAATGGGGACAGAAACAATCACCATTCAGCCACAGGACATCCTTCTTTTGCTTCTGGCCTCAGGGTGGTATACTCCTCCCACACTGGAGGATTTCTAGGGCCTCTTCCTTGAGAATTTATTTTGTGTATTACAGCTTACTATTCTGTTTTTTGCTATTCATACTGTATCTACCATGCATAATACCTATACAGAATGCATAAGTAACATACAGTACAGGGTATTAAAAAAATATTAACTAGTTGCATGAATAAATATGTAATGGGTTATTCTATTTTAGGCCACTTGTATCTACTTAATAACACAAACTGCATAAACCACATACAAAGCATTAATCAAGCATATGCAGAAATACATTAGCAACAAACTGGTGCCAGGAAGCTTCCCTGACAAACAACAATATAGTCTCCACTCTGAAGGGGTAGTTAAGTTTACACAGCATAACCTGCTCATTTCACTGCTGACAATTATGATTTAAGAGCTGAGCTGGTTAACATTATGGCATTAAAAATCAAACTTCCATAAAACATAAATTCTTGAGTTTACAATAATGCAATCCGTTTATTTACAACAAGATTTTGGAACATCTAAGCAACAGTACCAACAAGTAGGCAGTACCTGAAGCTGTAAAAATAAAATAAATAAAAGTAATTTATAATAAAATTAATGTGAAAAGTAGGTACAATATTGGCAAGATACAGTATACCAAGTGTGTCCGATCATCATGGTTGTTGCAACATAACATCAAACTACTATACAGTACCGTACCATACAGTAGTGACATTTCTACCCTATATTCAGCACAGAAAACATTCAATCTCACCTGAAATGCAAATTAATAGCCTGTTCATTCTAAAGATGCAGTTTTTTTTATCATTATTTACTACCAGATAATTTTATTCAGATTACAGAGCACCCTCAAAATCATGGGGATAAATAAAGGCTCTTCTAACTCCTCCAGTTTGAATACTTCTAAAGTGAAAAAAATCATTTGGAAGAAGCAAGAATAAAACAAGGTATAAAATCACTGAAGTTGAGAGGTTTGTTAACTTCGCATAATCTGGCTCTTGTTGTTAAACCCCAGTTTATCTGGACAAGCATACCCACTAATTACACATAAGCAACTGCTTCTGTGGTGTCCTACAGGTATAGTATAGTACACAGACTGTGTGTAAGCATCCAGCATCCCCTTGTGACACACATTACCTCACCAGGATTGGACCAAGACCCTCCCACGGTGAGGTGCAGGGTAACAAAGGGAGGTCTGGCTCCTAGGTGGATGCCACGACTGCTCCATCCACGATGCATAGAGCCACTAATTGTAGGCTCCCCTTCAGCATCCCCATAATTTGGTAAAACAGATTAGCTAACTTAGTAATGCACTGATCTCTTACTGAATAAAACTTTTGTATGCATTTTCTCATAACCCATACACAGTGAAATAATAAATAATAAACATGACATAATACAGAAATTTATTTTCCTTTGAATTACTAATTATACTCCTTGTACACACTCCTGTTTTCAATATGACCTGTTTTAATTATTCTTTTTGGATTACCAATATATACGATTCCTTACCTGTGATCGACAGGTCTGCATGACCAGGCAGACCAGGGTTAAGCAACAACTATATATCCAGTATACAATACTTTATCCCTAGAAAATAAGGCAAAACATTTGGACCACATTAAGAAAGCTTCCTTATATATCGTGCATTAGCTGGAACGTGTGATTTTTTTTTTTTTTCTGCAAAGTTCCTTCTCTTACACCTTTAATTTGGTCATTACTGCATAGGATTAGATGATGGATGGATGGATGGAAGAATAATAATAATAATAATAATTTGTCACTCAGTGTAAAAATAATCATCCATCCATCATCCAAACCTACGTTGCCCCATGGGGAGCGCAGGAGCCCAAGGCTAGGCAAGTTGGTCCTGACATTTAAGATGACAGTGAAGAAATAATAATAATAATAACAATAATAATAATAGGAAAAGTTGGTCCTGACATTTAAGATGAAAGTGAAGAAACAATAATAATAATAATAATAATAATTAATAATAATAATAATAATCCATCCATCCATCATCCAATCCTACGCTGCCCCACGAGGAGCGTAGGAGCCTGGAGCTAGGCAAGTTGGTCCTGACATTTAAGATGAGAGTGACCAGCCTCACTCATCCTTGAGTGGCATTACATGACCAATAAGCCCAAACCACCCCTTGGATATAAACCTTCACCGGCTCAATCCGACTGGGGCGTTGTAATTACCCACCCACTAAACCACCAGGCGTCAAAATTTGGTTATATGGTTACCATCCAGAGTAGTAAATAGTTTCCTGATGTACAGGAAACCATTTGGCTTGCCACTCAATGTAAAATCACCCACAGGCAGAAGGATGAGGAAAGAATGATGGAAAGAAAGACTGAAGAGGGAGTATAAAGTCACCTGCAGGCAGAAGGATGAGGAAAGAATGATGAAGAGAAAGACAGAAGAGGATGAAAAGAAGGATGGAGGAGAGGAAAGGGCCGACACCCGAGAGCAGCACTACATAGAGTGAGTGGATGATGAGTGCCCTCACCTACCACAGCAACAACAACAATAATAAAAATAATAATAATAATAATAATAATAATAACAATAACACTGTACTACTACTACTACTACTACTACTGCTACTACTAATAAAGTGACTCTACACTGAGTGACAAGCCAAATGGTTTCCTGTACATCAGGAAACCATTTACTACGCTGGGTGGTAACCATATAACCAAATTTTGGCGCCTGGTGGTTTAGTGAGTAATTATTGCGCTCCAGTCGGATTGAGCCGGTGAAGGTTTATATCCAAGGGTGTGGTTGGGGTTTATTGCTTATGTAATGCCACTCAGGGATGAGTGAGGCTGGTCAATCTCATCTTAAATGTTGGGACCAACTGCTTAGCCCTGGGCTCCTACTCTCCTCATGGGGCAATGTAGGATTGGATGATGGATGGATGAATGGATAATAATAATAATAAATAATAATAATAATAATAATAATAATAATAATAATAATAATAATAATAATAATAATAATAATAATTTAAATGATGCCATTCTCCATAAAATTCTACATGTGTGAAATAAACAATTTATGGGGAGAGGAAAAATATATTAGCAGCAGGAACACTGGTAAAACTTTTAGGGTACTGTCTTATAACAAAATGAAAATGCTTGCACTTAATAAATATTATTACATTCAATGTACTGTATTTGTGTGGAGAAAAAAAAAGAAAAAAAGAAAAGAAAAAAAAAAAAACTTTTGAACTGCAATGTTGGACATAACGGTAAGCACATTTTTAATGAGTAGCAATCCCAGCTTAACAAGTTAAAACAGTCCATACTCTGTAGACTGGACAAGTGTCCAACAGTTACACTTACTGTACTGTATATAACGAGGCAATTAGCTAATATGTTGTGCAAGTTTGTCATGGTACTGTACAGTATAGTAGTATGTTTACATATATTTATCTCCATTATAATGTAATACTTTACTTTACAGATGTAATCTTGCTTCCCCCAGTTATTATTTCTTAACTTATTAAAGATCTCTCAGATCAAGGGAGCTGACAATGGCTACACCTAGCCCATTCAGTTTGAAAAATATGCTATAAGATGAAAACTGTCAAAGGTTAACTAAAACAAAATGAAAAAAAATATCCTCCAACTCATGCAGTTAAGTGTCCATATGAATTATGCCAGATTCTCATGTAGAAATGCTTAAAACCTGTATTATAGCTTATTATGCACTATCTTCTTAACCTTTGCAGTCAATAAATGATACAGAAATAAGTGCCTTAGGAGAGATCTGATGGACAGTAACCTCCTCTGATGCCTTACTTTATGGATTATATTGAGAAAGCTAGAACTACACATGCAAAGCCAGAAATAACTTTTAAATCTAAACACCCACTAAGTCAACATCTACTTTCATTTTTTTACAAGACATCCCCCTTCCCCCCGCCACATCACCTCATCGACGTTTAATACATTGGCAGATGTTTCCCCTAATGTAACTTAGACCCAAACCTTGTACAGACAATATATAACAGAGCTAATGACACATCAATCTATGCAAAAGCAGTACAGAATATCCAGAAAATCAGTCCTTGTTAGCATTCACTGAATAATGATTTTCGTTTGTACTGAAAACTGGTAGTGCAAATATGGTTTTTATGCATTCATTTTTTTATGATAACATGGTGCATCAATATCATAAGTTTTATACATAGTTATGTCAATAAAGTTATAGTGATTATAAGCAATAACCAGCACAATTTCTGGGATGTAACTTGGAATATATACTCTTATGCTGTACTAAACAGTTATATCAATAAAGTTACAGTGATTATAATCAATAACCAGCACAACCTCTGGGATGTAACTTGGAATATGTATTCTTATGCTGTACTAAACTGTACTTTGTCATGAAGTTCATACCACAGGAAGAACACTGAAACAACTGAGGACTGAAATCTGGAGGACTAGTAGTTGCAAGAGTCTGAACACTTTCCTTGATAGGTTTAAGCAATGTATTTTGAATTGTGGAATGTGCTTCTGCCAGCTCATACTCACTAGCATTCTTACTGCTGTTCTCTGGAGAGTCTGAATCAGTTAACAGTTTGTGTTTCAGGGGATACTTCAACCTATTAGCTTCTCTCCTTGCACAATGGCTCTGGTATCTGGTACTGCTATGTTCATGGGATATATCCTTCAAGATTTTTGAGGTACGACTAGAATGCTGCACTCTCATCCCAGCACCCATCATAGACAATTTTTCACACTGTGAAATGTCTTCAACAGAAAACACTCTCTTCTCACTAATGCTGGTTTCTTCACAGCCTACTCCTTCATTACATGTGCTACTGCAATTTGACCTATCAGTGTCCTCAACAAAGTTATCTCTGCTAGTTACATCCAAGCTGATATCAACGTGTACTTCCTCTAAGCAAGGGCCAGCAGTATGCTGATGCACATCAATATTTTCCAGATCCCGAATGAACTGCTTCTTGTTAACAGCTGAAATACAGCCCCTGTGATTCTGAGCCCTTGTCAATAACTTACCACAACTTTCTACAAGATTCGAGTTCCTCTTGACATGTGATGTCATCCTTCTCTTTGAATTACAGATATTACAATGACTCTCAAGCAAAGTGCTGTCTTGTTCATCGAAACGTGTATTCCCTTGACTATACATGTTTATATGCTGAGTCTTTCCAAGTCTTATCTTTTTATGCTGAGAGTGTCTTTGAATATCTTCTATTCTGTCGTGAGGTCTCTTTGATCTGACAGTAGGAATTTTATGGTCTTGCTGCTCAATACTTGAACTTCCACAACTCTCTGTTACCATATGCCGATTCTTTCCAAGTCTTGCATTTTTATGATGACAGTAACCTTGAATAAGTTCTGCTCTGTCAAGAGGTCTCTTCGACCTATCACTGGAGATTTTGTGGTCTGAAGGAGAAAGATGATCACAGCTGATCCCACTATCATTTGTTTCATAATTATTAGACACAGGATCATGGCTGCTATATGATATTGCATTTCTACTGACACGTCTATAGGTCATACTGCCTTTTGGAATGGAAAAGTCATTATTACCTTGGACTGAAATACCTACACAAGCACTGTCACTGCTGGAGAATGAATGGACAGAATTCTGACATGTAGAATCAGCAATATGGTAAGGGGTACATCCACATGAGTTACCAATGCTCATCCTTGGGAACTGATGTGTTTTACACAATATCCTTGGGGTATCATGCATATGGTGACATGCTCTATCACTATCGTGATTTTTATATTCATTAGCAGCCATGGAATTTCTCAAGTACTTGCATTTCCTAAGGTGCTGTGAAGCTGACCCACAATTAACATTTTTCCATGAGGAATCCAGAAATTCTACGTGACCATTGGGAGAGCAATGTGTGAAGCCGGTGAATGTACTAGAGGTTCTCAGAGTAGAGCCCTTAACATTAACCGCTGGATCTCTTGCACACAATTGCTTTTTATTACCTAACCGATGATATTTCATTTTCTTTCTGTTCTTTGGTAAGGATGCATACCAACTTGCATTATTTCCATCAAGAGAAGAAAATCTATCAGATGGATTTACATTTCTTCTGGTAACACAAGAACAGCACTTATGATTAGAAGAAAGGCTCCTTTTATGTGACTGATCAATGCTTGAAGATTTAACAGTATTTCTTTTGCTACAAGTGGGGTCAGGCCTCCCTTTTAAACTAATGGAGGTATCTCTGTACTTAAATGAACTAATGATGCTACATACATCATCTGATGAATCTGAGCTACCATCACCATCATCAGACTGGTTCAGACTGTTTAGACTTCCACTATTTGATGTAGGGGTAGAACTGCTTGCATGAGCATGATGTGTACCAGAAGCAGCTTTGGCCTGGTTCAGACTGTTTAGACTACCATGCTCTGATATAGGGGTAGAACTGCAAAACTGGTCATGATGTGAACCAGAGAAACTTTTGGTCTGGTTCAGGATGTTTAGACTTCCATGATCTGATGTAAGGGTAGAATCATTCGCATGGCCATGACTTGTATGGGAGGTAGTTTTGGTCTGGTTCAGACTGTTTAGATTTCCATGGTCTGATGTAGGAGTAGAACTGAGAGCATGACCAGGATATTTATCAGAGGTTTTGGCCTCCAAATGACTGGTCTGTAAGTAATATGCATCACCTGAGGGGTTATTCTGAAGATCTTTATGATGGTTCATATTACATAAAGATTCTGAGTAACGGGTATAATTCTGCCCTTGTACACGTACAGTTTGATTAATTTTGTGACTGGATTTCATTTTCCGGGTTGGCACAGAAGTGGTATAGCTATGATCATCAACACAAACTTTGTCCACCTCAGCCTGGGATTCACTGATGATATCTGTTTTCACATCTTCACTGGGCACTTTGAAATCTCCTCCTATGGGCATATATGAAGTGCTTAACTCAAATGGACTTCTAATGTACGCTGGGGTGGGGGAACTGACTTGAGAATGGAGAGTGCGTGGACAAGTGGGGCAGTGGTTTATGAGGCTCTCCTTCAAAAAGAAAATCATCCCACAGTCACCACATGGCCACTGTCCTTTGTCTGAAAATAAAGATTTAGCTCATATAAAGTATGAGGAAATTACTGTCACTCTTTCTTGCAAGCTAAACTGCGATATATCTTCCTGGTCAGACAATGATAATAACTCTATGTGATTGTAAATAATTCTGTTCATTGTTAATTACACAAATTATTACCATCAATTCCTATGCTCAGAGAAGATAAGGGAGATTTAGTACAAGGATCCCTCATTACTTTCAGTCATGAATCAGTGAACATGAAAGATTCTAATTACCATAGTCTCACAAAAGTTTAAAGAGTGCTTGGCATATAAGGGTTGAGCAATGGGGCTGCTGCATTCCCAATCCAGTACAAGGAGGGAGCTGTTCCTATCCCTCGTTACAATCCATAATATCTGTAACTACCTCCTATAATCAGCCTCACTTCCATAAATTACAATAATAACTGTGCTGTATATAACTAAATTGCTCTAAAAAAAAAAATGGTACAATACCTGGTGGTTTGGATTTGAAAAAATCCTTCATTGTGATGCCAAGCCAATTGCCATAGGATGTCCCATACCACACCAACAATTCCCTCCCTCTAGGGGCAAAAATTCATTATTAGCTTTTAATCTTCTCCCTAGTCTGATTGAAGTATGTGTACAACTACTTAGTAATTCAAAGTTAGGATCCCCACTCCACCACAAGTTAAACACAGCAAACCTCCACACATTGGATAAGAGTAAAAGGAGTGCAAACGTGCTGGTGGTAAGTTAAAAAAAAACAAAAAAAAAAACAGGGATTTTAAAGACACTCAAAACTGGAAAGCACTCACAAAGAACACACTTCTGCCAAGACCAAGACAATTTATTATCTACTGCTGTAATTCCTTTCCTACCAGATGCATACTTTTATGGTCACACATACTGTTGCAAACTACTAAGGTCTATCCTGTTGCACAATTTCAGAGAGTGCATACAACTGCCAATAATAAGAAAATTTATTTCCTGCATCCGGATCTGGATCCACCTCAAAATCTTACTCTTCCTTCACCCACCGTCCACCTATCCACAAAATTTCACTGAAATCAGATAACAACTTTTTTTTAGATGTACACAAACAGACAGACGTGGATGAATACATAATCTCCTCCAACTTTGTTGATGGAGGTAACAACAGAGGTCAAATTAATGAATGAACAGCGAGAAAAAAATGGTCCCACACCTAGAAACGCTATGTGATGCTAAGGCAACGAAGAAAGGAGGACAATTAAATTAGATGCAGAAAATGCAGAGCAGTAAGAAAGGCAATAATATTTGAAACAGAAAGAGTAAGAGAATCACCAAGGAAATCTACAAGCAACACAGTACAGAGTGAGAAGGAGAGGAAGGGGCATGAAGGGTCAATGGGCAGCCGAGAAAAAAGTGGCGGACAAACGGAGGTTACAGCGTGAAGAAAGTGGTGGAGGGTCACCACTCATTAAGTGACTATGAGTGAGGTGGGTATAACCCAGACAAAGACGAGCAGGAACGGTCTCCCACTGACAATTGGGGTGATTGGAAATAGACAATGGAAAAACAAGGTTTAAAGGTACGAAGATTATTGGCGACCTGGGAATCCCAGGAAGTTTGCCAGTGGTCACAGAAGAGGCAAGTAAAAATAGAAAAACAATCAAGAGCAAGGATGGGCAGAGGAGAAGATGTGAGAGACAGAGCAGCAGAACGAGCCAGTTTGTCTGCGCGTTCATTACCAGTGACCCCAACATAACTAGGGACCCAACAAAATTTAATCTTCTTACACGCAGAAACACAGAGGAGCCACTCCTGAATTTGGATGACAAGGGGATGAGAGGAAGAGGTCTGTAAAGACTTCTTCTTCTCATCCTCTGAGAGAAGATAACAAAAGAGGAGGAAAAGGACCAAAACAGATTTCAGAGCAAAAACAACAACATAACATTTCGCTGTGAGAACACCCGCAACAGAAGGAAGGGGACTAGCAAAGGAAGACTCAGGAGAGACGACAGCAAACCCAACATCGCGAAGAGATTTGAAACCATCGGTAAAGATAGGAGTAGCAGAAGAGTGAGCACACATGGGTTCAAGAAAAAGGGAACGGAGAGCAACAGTAGAAAGAAGACAGCGAGAATGGGAGAAAGGAAGGGCAGGCCAATGGGGGAGGTACATGCCATGGGGGGAAAGAAACAGGACGATGGGGAAGAATGGGTAGAAAGGTGAAACTGAGAGACTGAAGAAGGTCAGGGACAGAGAGGGAAAAAGAAAGGGAAGGATGAGAGGCAGACTGGAAAGAACAGCAGAGAGAGGGAAGAGGGTAGAGCAATCTACAAGAAGGAAACCGAAGCAGGTGTGCATAAGACATAACTGTAAGGTGAGAGCAGTGAGAGGAGAGGGGGAGAACGCCCGACTCAACACAAAGGCTCACGGCCAGGGTTGACCGAAAGGCACCTATGGCTAAATGAAGACCAGTATGATGAGGGGAATCGAGTCTCGAAAGAGTACGGGCAGAGGCAGAAGAATAGACTTGACACCCATAATCGAGTTTAAAAAGACCAAGGACAGAGTGGAGATGAAGATATGTGGTGCGATCAGAGCCCTACAAAAGATGAGAAAGAGTTTGTAGTAAGCAAAGACAATGAAAAATGGAAGAATGAAGGGAAGAAACATGCACTTTCCAGTTTAACCTAGAGTCAAAGACAAGACCAAGAGAGGTAGCAGAAGACCGATAGGGAAGAGGGGTGTCATACAGGTAAAGAGGTGGTTGAGGGAACAAGTAAACGACATTGCATAAGACTTGGAGGCAGACAAACGAAAACCATGAGTGATGGCCCAAGTGGTGGCTGCTGTAATGGCGAACTGGATATGAGATTGGAGATCGGAGAAATCCAAATGCGCAGCATAAACAGCAAAATCATCAACATACAGAGAGGCAGAGACAGAATGGGGCAAGGAAGAAACAATACCATTAACCCTTTAAGATTCTGAGGTGGTTTGTGCAGTGAAGAGATGCAGGGGTGTGCAAGGGACAACATGGTGGAATGATGAGGTGAAACGAGCTATGGAACAAAAGAAGAAGGCATACAGTGACCAGCTAGCAAGTATAGTTAGGGGAGGAAGATGAGAGAGAGATAGAGGTATATGTGAGTGGGAGAAGGGAGGTGAAGAGATTGGTGATGGAGAGTAAGAAGAAAGTGGATGAAGAGTTTGGGAGGAATCTGAGTGTGAAATGGAGGGAGAGTAAGAAATTGTTTTGGAAGGAGGTAAAGAAAGTAAGACAGTGTGAAAGGGGAAAGAGTAGGGGAGTGAAAGATGGGAATAATAGATTGTTGGTGTAGAAGAGAAAATGAGTAGATGGAAGGAGCACTTTGAGGATTTGTTGAATGTAACGAGTGAGAGCAGTGCAAGTATAAGTGGCTGGGGAATGGCTGGGAGAAGAAGAGATGAGAGGAGGGAGGAAGAGATCAGTAGGGCGGAAGTAGCTGAAGCAATGGAGAAGATCAAGATGGGAAAGGCCCCAGGAATTGATGGAGTGTGTGGTGAAATGCTGAAGTATGGGGGTGAGATTGTTGTGGAGTGGATATGGAAGTTGTGTAGACTGGCTTGGGAAAGGGGAAGGGTTCCAGAAGATTGGAAATTAGGTATAACTGTTCCTTTATACAAAGGAAAAGGGGTGAGAGAAGTATGTGGTAACCATGGGGGTATTTGCCTTCTTGGTGTGACTGGAAAAATACATGGTAGAATACTCATTGATTGGGTTAGGCATATAACAGAGGAGCTAGTTGGAGATGAACAATGGAGATTCAGGAGGGGAAAAAGGTGTGTAGATCAGATATTTGTTCTAAGATGTTAGTGAAGATGTATCTACAGAAGGGATAGAAAGTGTACGCTGCCTTCATGGACTTCGAGAAAGTATATGACAGAGTAGACAGGTAAGGTATGTGGAAGGTATTAAGGATATATGGAGTGGATGGGAAATTGTTGAGTGCTGTGAAGAGTATGTACGAAGGAGCTAGGGCTACGGTGCTAGTGGATGGTGAGCTGAGTGTATAATTTGATCTAAATGTGGGACTGAAACAGGGATGTGTGATGTCTCCATGGTAAATACATAGATGAGGTTTTAAAGGAAGTGCAAGGTAGGGCAGTAGATGTGGAGATGGCTCTAATGAATGAGGGTGAGGTATGGAAGATTCCTGTTTTGCTGTTTGTTGATGATAGTATTGCTGAGTGAAGATGAATGGGAGTTGCAAGGTTTGGTGAATGAATCTGGGACAGTGTGTAAGAAGAGAAATATGAAAGTTAATGTAAACAAGAGTAAAGTTATAGTGTTTGAGAGGAAGGATGTCACAGAATGCACAGTGAGGCTGGATGGTGAGGATATGGAGAGTGTGAGCGCATTCAAGTACTTGGGTAGTGTGATGAGTAAGGATGGAGGTTTGGGGGATGAAGTGCTTGAAAGGGTACAGCAGGGAAGGATGGTTGTTGGTTCACTGAAGTGGTGGTGAGAAATAGGGAGGTGAGTATGGAAGTTAAGAAGCCACTTAATGATAGTACAGTGATCCCTACCCTGACGTATGGAAGTGAGGCGTGGACCTTGCTTGAGGGGAACAAGTCAAGAGTGAGAGCAATGGAAATGAGTTACCTGAGAGGAGCATGGGGAGTGACATGGAGAGACAGGTTGATGAATGAAGAAGTGACAGAATGTCGTGGGATGGATGTGGATGTGATTGAGAAAATTAGGAGAAATACACTGAGGTGGTTTGGACATGTGGAGAGAATGGAGAACGAAAGACTGACTAACAGGGTGTATGTAGTTGAAGTGGAGGGAGGGAGTGGGAGGGGAGACCGAGGATGAAGTGGAGGGATGGAGTTGAGAGGTGTATGAGGGAGGGTAGTCAAATGGTGGGTGACAGAGCTACTTGGAGGCGTTTTGTCTGCGGCCACCCTTTGCAGGATTAGGGAGTCAGGCTATAGATTAAAAGATAGATAGATAGATTCTGATGATGCATTTTTGTGTCATTTCAAATCCAACCTCAGAGATTCCGAAGACTCGTTTATGAGTCATTTTCAGATACTTGCATAAAATATTCATCATAAATAATGGACTTATGTACCTAGGAGGAAAATATGGAAGCTGAAAAACCAAGTAGTAAGGGATGCCTTCTATAGCGAGTTGAGGAGAGTGGTGGCTGAACAGGGAGCTGTAGACAGAGGCGTTAATGAACAGTACAGAGCCCTCAAGAACAATTTCTTGAGAGTTACTGATGTAACATGCGGCTGGACAAGAGGACCACCAAGACATAAAGTAACTTGGTGGTGGGATGAAGGTGTAGAAGCTGCAATTAAGGAGAAAAGAAGGCTTTTCCGGGAATGGAAGAAGGGTGGTAGCAAAGAGGAATATTTGGCTGCCAAGTGTAGGGCTAGGAGAGAGGTATACAGGGCAAAGTCTGAGTCACAGAGACAATTACTTGATAACCTAAATCATGGGGAAAGGAAAAATATATTTAGGGTGGCAGGTCAGGTGAAGAGGGATAATCGGGATATCATAGGTGAGCAGTGTGTGAAGAATGATGAAGGAAGGGTAGTGGTGAACAGTGAAGATATTAAAGATGCATGGAGAGAGCATTATAACCGGTTGTTGAATGAGGAGTTTGACTGGGACAGGGAAGGTTTGGAGCCAGCAGATCCAGTGTCTGGCCCTTGGCCTTTGATTGATACTGCTACTGTGAGTGAGGCAATAGGCAGGATGAGGGTGGGGAAGGCAGCAGGTGTGTCTGGGTTGACTGCCGAAATGTTGAAGGCCTCAGGCGATATAGGGGTGAGTTTAGTCACTGACCTGATAAATAGGATTATTTATGAGTGTGTTGTCCCAGATGATTGGCTGAAGAGTGTAATTGTAAATGTGTATAAAGGGAAGGGTGATGCCCTGGAAAGAGGAAATTATAGAGGTATAAAGCTTTTAGATCAGATAATGAAGGTAATGGAGAGAGTTTTAGAAGGTATGATTAGAGAAAAAGTGAATATTGATGAGATGCAGTTTGGGTTTATGCCAGGTAGGGGGACCACTGATGCCATATTCATTGTTCGACAGCTTCAGGAAAAATATATTGGTAGGAGAAGGGATCTTTATTTTGTTTTTGTTGATTTGGAAAAGGCCTCTGACAGAGTCCCTAGAGAGGTGGTGAAGTGGGCAATGAGAAAGCTTGGCTTGGAGGAGTGGCTGGTTAGGGTGGTTATGGCCATGTATGTGAGTGCTCACACCCAGGTGAAAGTGAATGGAGATTTGAGTGATGAGTTTTCCGTGAATGTTGGTGTGCATCAGGGGTCAGTCTTGAGTCCCATGTTGTTTATCATGGTACTTGAAGCCCTTTCACGTGACTTTAGAAACAGACTCCCGTGGGAGTTGTTGTATGCTGATGATTTGGTGTTGATTGCAGAGAATGAAAGGGAGGCGGAGGAAAGGTTTAGGAAGTGGAGAGATGGTATGGGGCAAAAGGGTTTAAGGGTAAATGCAGATAAAACAAAAGTGATGATATCTAGGGTTGGTGGCGGTACTGTCAAAGACGAGGGAGAATGGCCATGTGCAGTTTGCCACAAGGGCGTGGGAAGTAATTCCATCTTGTGCGGTGTGTGTGATAAATGGGTGCATAAGAGATGTAGTGGTATCATAGGTAGACTGCGAGATAATGCTGATTTTATGTGTATGGCGTGCCGGGGTGAGCAGGTGGAGATCGTCAGACGTGAAAGGATTGAACTTGCTGGTGAATCTCTTGAGTGTGTGGAAGAGTTTTGTTATTTGGGAGACATGTTGTGTGTTGGAGGTGGGGCTGGAGCTAGCTCTGTGGCTAGGGTGAGAAGTGGTTGGAAGAAGTTCAGGGAGCTCTTGCCTCTCCTGACATTGAGAGGGCTCTCCCTACGTGCTAAGGGGTCTTTGTATGCAGCATGTGTTAGGAGTGTAATGCTGTATGGCAGTGAGACCTGGGCAGTGAAGGAGGAAGACATTCGCCGGCTCAGACGTACAGAAATGACAATGATTAGGTGCATGTGCAGTGCGTCCCTGCGTCCAAGGCCTGGAGGGGCTGAGTTTACAATGGAAGAGTTGAGAGGTAGGATGGGACTGGAGTGTATTGGTGTTGTGATGAGGAGAGGTAGATTGAGGTGGTTTGGACATGTGGAGAGGATGGGGGATGATAATTGGGTGAGGAAGGTGAGAAGTGTTAATATTGGGGGTGGGGTTATGAGGAGTAGACCGAGAAAGACATGGGACGAGGTCATTAAGTGTGACCTTAGGGTTAAGGGACTGAACAGGGAGGCTGCAATGGATCGTGCAGCGTGGAGAGCCGCCATTAGGTGACCAAGGCCGACACATGCAAGCATGTTGGAGCCTTTAAAAACGAAACGAAACGAAACAAAACAAAACGAAATAGCATTTACACGTCATTACAAAGACTTGGACATGATGTCACAGAATATTTGCTCTATGCATGCCGCTCAGTAGTTTTGTAATTTTGCATGGTTTAAACCAGATTTACAGTATATACATTTTTTTCTTATTGAATATTTTCTATGGCAATGTATAAAATTTCTGGTTTTCACCTAACTTCAACTTGTCATTTTGACTTTTTATTGTCTTTGTTTTCCATTCCTGAAAATACTACAATAAAGTACAATTACTCAGCTTCAAAATAACACCACAACCAGCACCCTATCATAGAGTGTACTTACAATGACCAATCAAAGAAAAAGATTCGTGAAGGGAAGAGGTTGCCGAGACTCTAAAAAAATTGTGCATCTTTTTCCTTTCGCTTTACCATGCAATCAAATGCAAAAAATAGCCATAATTTATATATCATTGTAAAGATACATTACTGAAGTTTTGCATGGTTGAAACCAGATTATTATATCTTTATTATTATTATTATTTTTTTTTTTTTGCCAAAAACTTTTCTACATCAATCTCTTTGTTTTCCTTTTTTAAACATTCTACAATACAGTACAACTATTCAGCTTCAAAATAACACCACAACCAGCATCGTATCCTAAAAAGTGTATTTACACTGACTGATCGAAGAAAAAGATCGCGAAGCAAATATGCAGCCGAGACTCAAAAAAAATTGTGGATCTTTTTCCTTTCGCTTTACGCAATAAAATGCTGAAATTACCATAATCTATGTATCATTGTAAAAGTAATTTATTGTAGTTTTGCATGGTTTATACCAGGTTTATGTATCTTTATAAGTTTTTTTTTTGTCCAAATACAGTATTTTTGTACAGCAAGGTATAAAATTTTTGGTTTTCGCTTAACTTCAGCATGTCATTTTGACTTTATTTTCTTTGTTTTCCTTTTTTGAACATACTACGATAAAGTACAACTATTCAGCTCTAAAATGACACCAAAATCCACATTCTATCATGAAAAGTGTACTTACACAGAGCGATCAAACAATAATATTGCGGCACGAAGATGTAGGCCAGCGCAAGAGCGGCTGACTCTAGCACAGACATAATCTGTCTGGCCCAGAAACCTGATAGGGCTAATTGCAATGAGAAAAAGGGTAATATTATGGACACAGTCCCGGGGTCACCTTCATCCTGGGGGAAGGCATGGGAGAGATGAGCACTGAGGCAGACATGGAAGGTGCAGAGGGAAAGAAATTCTGAAGAATAACACCAATGTTACCATGAAGACCAAGGGAATGAAGACAATGTTAAATATAATAGCGCCATGTAGTATCATATGCCTTTCCAAATCAATAAATACAGCAATGACAGACCGACGAAGGGGAAAGGCAGAACGGATAATATACTCCTCTAAAGTGCTATGAGATTTCCAATACCCAAACTGTAAGGGGGAAAGAAGACAATGGGATTCAAGGTGCCACATAAGTCAGCGACTGATCATACATTCAAGCAGTTTACATAAACAACTGGTCAGAGCAATAGGATGGTAGTCTTGAGGAAGGTGACCGGTTTTACCAGGCTTAAGAAATGGGTGACTGACTGCCACATACCAAGCAGAAGGAAAGAAACCCTCAGACCAAGTCTTGCTGAAAAGGGCCAAGAGGAAAAAATAGGGCATCGGAAGAGAATCTTTCAACATACTATAATGAAAACTATCAAGACACTCGTGGGAATCTTTACACAACTGAAGAATGGACGACAACTCACAAGAAGAAAAAGGAGCATTTATAGCCCCCTCAGCAGACAAGTAAGAGCAACTGGGATAGATTCAAAAAGAGATTTAATACGATGATCATCTGGAGAAAGGAGGGACCCAGTGCTTACAAGACTAAAATAACTACCTAATGCTTCAGCAACCAAGGAAGCATCAGCTACAGAATGACTATATGAAGAAAGAACAGGAGCCTGAAGCAAGATATGCTTACCAGAGATTCTACAGATATGAGACCAAAGGGCTACAAAGGAAGTGTCTGCCGAAATGCTAGATACAAAGGACATCCAACCATGGCGTTTGGCCTGACGAACAGTACAGAGGAAGGCAGCAGGAGCACACTGAAATATTAAGAAACTACGAGTACGGTCTGGTGTAGATCGTCAACAATGGACGGTTTTCCAGGCAGCACATTTAACACGGAGGGCACGCTTGCATTCAGGAGCCCTCCACATCACAATTTTGGCTGTAGGAGGTCTGGTACTTCTAGGGACAGCACTGAGGGCAGCTTCTAAAACCAGGGCCAAGAAAAACAAAAGCAATTTGTGGGCAGAAGAAATGGAGGAAGGAGATAAAGAGAAGACCATAAGAGAAGAAAATAAGCTCCAGTCACCAGCATGGAACTGCCAATGGGAAGGACGAGGAACCAGACTAAAAGAAGTTAGGGAAGGCTTAATAGGAAAGTGATCACCGAAAAGAAAGTTATCAAGAAAAGACCAGCAGAATTCATGGGGAAATAGAAGAAAAACAGAGAAACAGATCTATGCAAGAAAAGAACGAGTACGAAAGTCAAAGTGGGTGAGAGAGCCAGTATTGAGCAGAAAGAGATCGGAAGTAGAAAGAAACTGTTCAAAGAGGCGACTTTTGGGAGTGACAAGTGAGTCCCCCTAAAGAGTATGATGGCAATTGAAGTCTCCAAGGAGAATCGGAGAAGAAAGAGAATGAAGTAAGGAGGAAATAAAGAGGAAACATGAGGGATGGAGGAAGAAACAGAAAGGGGTTCAAAAGGAACAGTGTTGCAGATAAGACGAACAGCAGAAGAAGAAGGAGGAGAACCGAGAAAAGTAAAACCTGGAATAGGAACAGGGGAAGCAAGGAGAAAAGTTTCCTGGAGAGATACAAGAAGAGGATCATGAACAGATATAAGGTATCATATGGAAGGCCCATGGGATGCAAACCACGTACTGTATATTCCACTGTAGAAGGGCCATGAGGAAAAACAAGAATTAGGACCAGGACAAAGGTGGCAGGCGCACATGACGCTCAGGGCGTGACTACTTGGGAGGAATAGGGAGATCAAGGACTGAAGGAACAGAAGAAGAGTAAGAAGAAACAGAAGTCACAAAGGGGGAGGGACGGACAGAGTAGGGGGGAGGGGTAGGTTCAGGTATGGAAGAAAGAACGAATGTAGGGGGAAGGGTGGAGGGAGGTGGACGTGCATCCACAGATGCAAGGGAGGATATGGAGGAAGTATGGCGAAGGTAGGAGATGATATCATGAATAGTCTCTGTGTCTGCGAGAGAAGCGATAGGATGGGTGGAGGCCAAAGAGATGATCTGAGGGTGCTGACAGGTGGACATCACAGAAGACAGGGTAAGGGGCGGAGAAGTCGAGCACAAAGGACATATGGAAGGCTAGACAAGAGATGTTGAGGGGGCAGAGACCAGGAATGAGAGAAGAGGAGGAAGTGCAAACATGTGGACGCTTGCCTACAGGAAGAGACGGGGATGAAGGAGAGGACCAAGAGCATACAGAGGTAGCAACAGGTGGGAGGAGAGAGGAGGAACAAAAAATGGATGGAGAAGGATCGGGAAAAGAAACAAGTGCAGAGAATCAATTAGAAGATATGGACAGAGGCTGAGGCACAAGGGAGGGCGGAGGATGCAGACCAGGAAGGCCGAGAGGAAGGGAAAGGTGAAGGACAGAAGAGTCTTGGAGAGAAAAAGTGGTGGAGAGAGGGAGAGAGGAAGAAGATGAAGCAGAGGGGATGGCAGGAGAGGAAGAGGACAGAACTCCAGAGGACTGAGAA
Source organism: Coenobita brevimanus (assembly GCF_032717465.1). Lineage (NCBI taxonomy): Eukaryota > Metazoa > Arthropoda > Malacostraca > Decapoda > Coenobitidae > Coenobita > Coenobita brevimanus. The sequence continues at coordinate 8,522,314 of NC_137027.1, read as the reverse complement.
ACAACAGACACCTGAGCGATGGGGCGAAAGATTCTTAGACACTTAGAATAAGAGTCAGAAATGGAAAAACCACGAAGACGAACCTTGCGACTAGCGTCACATAAGAAAAGTCCCAGCTGAGCTCACAGTTTAGCAACCTTGGACTTAAAACAAAAGGCTGGGCATCCCCTATACAAAGCGAAGTACAGTTCACAGCAACTGGGAATGCAACAGGTAGTAATAGAGCAGGCATTCCTGGCATGAACAACCTGACCACACAGAGGGCAGGTGAGGGCAGACTTGCAACACTTTGCTGAGTGACCAAAATGCCAACATGACTGACAATGGCACTGAGGAGGAAAATGTTCCTGCACAGGGAGACAGATACCCCTAAAAATAACATGAATGGGGAAAGTGCAACTGGCCAAAGTTACACAGGCTATGTTCGCTGACATTTTGAGATGAACAGTCACAGGGAGCGTGAAGCAGGACACAAATGATAGAATGCTGTTGGAGCTCCAGGATGAGTTGAATATCAGTACTACACTCAGAAAATGGAAGGCCACCAGCCTTGATTTCAGGAGGGACCAATATAGAACCACAGCTAGAAATGAGGCAGACATACTTTTCCACAGGGATAGAAGCCCCCAAAGAATCTGTTAGATTCGCCAAAAAAGAAGCTTGACACTCAGTTTGAACAGTGACCAGTCAAGAGTCATGAAACTGGGCGTGGAAGGAGTCATCCTGGCCTACATGAGAAAGCAAGTGATGGTGAAGATTTATGTCATTGCCTACAAGAAGGGCGGAGGCGGGGACATTAAAAAAAATTTTGTCCAGGCAGGCGGACTGAAAAGGTCAGGTAGGGTAACAACAGTGGGACTGGGATAAGGATAGGAAGACACTGGGATGGGAGAGGATGCAGAGGTATGGGTTACAGTAGAAAAAGTGGCCATATAAGTGTAGTAATACTTCATTCACTCACCCCTCCACCCACCACGGAGTCTAACAAGGGGAGGTAAGATGCCAGAGATAACACCATTGCGACCCCAGAGGTTGTGAGTGAGTAAATGCAGGTAACCACTGGGGGACCCAGACAAGGGTGACTCCAGGACAATAGGAGCCACCAGGCCCCCCAGTGCCCACTTGACCCTAGCCAACAAACGACCAGCCGACTGACCCAGTCAAGCCCGACCAGATCGCCCATCTAGCCAGAATAAGGGACCAAAGACATGTGTTGCTAGCTGCAGGGTGCACCATGCAGCATCGCCCAACTTCCAGGACTCCCATCTCCTAGCATTACGGGATGCCACACACAGCAAACATGTAGGAGAGCAACAGTACCGCCTTAGATGACAAAATGGCAGGGCTAGCAACACCACCAGAAGGCCCCCACTATCTGCCAATGTGATAATCACAGAGAGGAAATAAAGGTGAGAAGAAACAGGAAATAATCATGTAGAGAGCGAGGACAGAAAAAGAGGAAAGGACAATGAGGAAAGAAAGACTGGAGACAAACAGAGCCCCTTTTGGCCACCTCTTACGATATCAAGCAGGGGATACCGGGGAAGTATTCTTACCCCCTTTCCTCAGGGGTCAACAGAGGTCAAATGCATTCAAGTAAAGAGAATATAGCACACTACAAAACAACAACTGCAGTCAGAGAAAAGAATAAGTCTCAAAGTTTGGGAATGACAAATGCATGACCATGCAAACAAAAGCAAGAGCTTGGAAAATTATCTCAGCATGCAAAACCAACAATTCTTGACAAAGAAATCCATAAAGAACCGAGTGGCAATATTTTACATGAATTAGTTTTGACATCACAAGTTTATGAGGAAAGCAAGAGCCAGATATACTCAAAGATGTTTCACTAATTAGTAAATAAATAAGCAACCCAGAGAAGATACAACAACAATGTATAACAATGTTAATGTATAAGCTATTGGCAAAGTATAATGCATACACTGCCTAGGCAATACGTAAAATACTTATGAACTTAAAACTTGTAGACCACTCATCCATGCAAAACCAAACTTAATCTAGCCTAGTGCAATGGTCAATTCACCTATCGACTAATCCTGTACTGCCCCATCACAGGAGTACACAGGAACCAAGAAAAGTTTTTCTTTTTTCTTTTTCTTTTATTTTTAAACAACGTATTTGATCATTAGGCCTTTATCAACTTGCCTGATTTTACCCCCTCCAACAGACTTACACAAGGCATTCTCAGGACAGAAGTTGGGCACCATTACATAACACACAAAGATTCTGAGTTTAGGGGAAAAAAATATCTCCTCAGTCACTAAGCAGTAAGAAATTTGTAAAGCAGCTACAACGAATCCAATACACTTTCATACATATTACTACCAGATTTTTTTTTCATCACTTACACATAAGTACAACAGCATCTACATCAGTATGGTCTGGCTACTGCCACAATTTTTGTCAGATTCAGTTAGATCTCACAGTTTATAAGCCACAACTAATGAATATTGCTAATATATGAAACATGTAAAATTTAATTTACTATACTGTACTTGAACAAAAAATTCAAAATCTATTATATTTTACAAAAGAATATTTAAAACCTATTATATTTTGCAATACACAAACATTTTACAATGGCTTAATTTACTAACTTGGGTATGGTGCAGCTGGTCACATAAAATATCTCATCACTGTGCTGCATTGCAATGAGGTTCCTTTCAACATAGTTACGGGCACAGTTTATGTAGCGAGTCCAGTTGCTTACTGAAGTGTCCTGGCTGTCAATCTCTATGTCTGGCCTCCCACGGATCTGTTACATATGTACCACACAACCAAAAAGAAAGAACATGTAAGAACATTAAACAGGTATATGTCCATCCATCCATCCATCATCCAATCCTATGTTGTCCCATGAGAAGCGTAGGAGCCCAGGGCTTGGCAAGTTCATCTTGACATTTAAGATGAGAGTGACCAGCCTCATTCATCGCTGAGTGGCATTATGTGAGCAATAAACCCGAACCACCCCTTGGACATACATCTGCACAGGCTCAATCCAACTGGAGCACCTTAATTACTCACTAAACCACCAGGTGCCATACTTTGGTTATATGGTTACCACCCAGCATAGTAAATGGTTTCCTGGTATACAGGAAACCATTTGGCTTGTCACCCAGTGTAGAGTCACCCATAGGCAGATACCAATAAAATAGTAAAACAAAAATAATAATCATAACCTTGTTTCCCAGTGTCATGTGGCATAGGGATATCTAATGCAAAGCTCTTTTCATCTTTTTCAGAGAATCAGTCAAAGGAGAAGGTAAGTCCCCTTCCATTTCCTTTATCCTGTGTTACATGAATGTTAAGGCTGTTTGCCTCATAAGCATGGACCAATGCAGTGAAACAAAGCCTCACTTTGCCTCAGTCCCCAGCACTGTATGCCCCTTCTCTGCTGTCTTAGCAGTCTGGGAGCATAGTAGTGTCACCCTGCAGATACCTTACCACAGGACGCTATGTCCTTCTTAGGACACCATTCCACACACAGTACTGAGGCTCCAGGTTCTTGGCAGAATCCTATCATCAGAAAGGATCCGCCACTGACACACAATGTTGGGGGTTGTGTTCACTAAATATACCACTGGCTATAATTTGTGAAACTGGGCCTTGTCCAGGTGTACCATATATTTACACTGTGTCAGTTGACAGGGTGGTATGGAGCCTGATATGTTGCCCAGGCTAACTGGGCGGAGTGCCACAAATGCGGCGTTCATCCAGGAACCATACTTCCACAATTTTCCCAGCATTGCAAGATGCTGTCAGCTGCAAGGGAACATCAGTTTCAATGCACAGAACTTGCCTGCGGGGCACTTGCTTACACACAGTTGATGGGTCTGCTTGGCCAGACAAACTGGGGCTGATCAATAACAACAGCTACTTCATGTCAGCAAGCTTGACAGCAATGTAACAATCCCTTCAAACAGGTGCCTTAGTTGGCTACTGTGATTTTTTTCCGCTTTGTTACAACAGTGATCTATGTCAAGTAATATATACAGAGATTTATTCATAAAGTTGAAAATATCATCAATACAGTTTTATCACCTCTGATGCCTTGCTCCCGTCTGGAAACCCCCGAACAGGGGATGGCAAGGAGAGAAATGCCTTCAAGTTACCTTATCCTCAGTACACATCTCTCTCTCTCTCAAATACTCCTCTTCCTCTTCCTTCTCTTTCACCATTATACTGTTCCACTCTCTTCTTTCACCAGTTATATGCCTCAACTAATACTGCTCTTGATTCCACTTTTGCTACTTCAATGGTCACTGCTCCTCTGAACTGTCTGCTTGCATTCCTCCACCTCTACAACGGGCACATAGCACCTGTCTAGGAGCAAACTCTCATCCCTTTTCTGTCTAACTCTCTAATGCAAGAGTTAACCGTTACTCCCAGACCTTCATTTATGCAACAGGTCAACTCTGGAACTGTCTCCCTCTATCTGTATTTCCTGCTTCCTACGATCTCTATAGTCTTTCAAACGCAGTGTGTCCAGGCATCTCGAAATAATTGGATCTTGAATTTGGCTCTCTCTTGTATTTTCTTTTTCCTCTTGGAAGGAACAGTTATTGTGGGCTCATGGCATTTGGTTTCTTCTTCCTAGCATAAAAAAAAAATCATATGTGCATTCTTTGTACATCTCAATGTATTCCTCTTTATCCACTCAGCTACTCCACAACTCACTCCAATAGCAATATTTTGCTTGACATAATGCCCATTAACTACACTAGTACTTACATTCTCCATCCCTCCAATGCCCATTTCTGTTTTAAAAATGATAATTTCTACAGTGTGCAATCTAGACAGCTTTCTGTCACTCAGTGCATAGGTTTCACTCCCATATGATAGAATTTTAAAGTTCCTGAGCACATTTATCTACTTTAGGGTGTTTAAATACAACTAATTTTAATTTTCATAAACCATGGCAGCCCACCTCCCAGCCATATCCAGTCATCTTTTTGGTCTTGCGTATGATCTTGCCCTCACAGGGACCAAAGACAAGTCCCGGTGGCAGTGTGGCAGATGTAAATACTCCAAGACCAGCACCTTTAACCTGTGATCCAGTAACTGCCAGTGGCCAAGGGGTGGTGAGAATTGCTCGCTCCTTCACAGATCCGTCACGACACACCTGACGTAACCAAACATCAACACAAACATAAGTAACAACTTATTGGAGTATACAGGGGGATAGGACAAAGTACTTATACAGTACAGCTAAGGGGAGAGAAGTGATAAGGTCCCAGATGATTGGCTGAAGAGTGTAATTGTAAATGTGTATAAAGGGAAGGGTGATGCCCTGGAAAGAGGAAATTATAGAGGTATAAAGCTTTTAGATCAGATAATGAAGGTAATGGAGAGAGTTTTAGAAGGTATGATTAGAGAAAAAGTGAATATTGATGAGATGCAGTTTGGGTTTATGCCAGGTAGGGGGACCACTGATGCCATATTCATTGTTCGACAGCTTCAGGAAAAATATATTGGTAGGAGAAGGGATCTTTATTTTGTTTTTGTTGATTTGGAAAAGGCCTTTGACAGAGTCCCTAGAGAGGTGGTGAAGTGGGCAATGAGAAAGCTTGGCTTGGAGGAGTGGCTGGTTAGGGTGGTTATGGCCATGTATGTGAGTGCTCACACCCATGTGAAAGTGAATGGAGATTTAAGTAATGAGTTTTCCGTGAATGTTGGTGTGCATCAAGGGTCAGTCTTGAGTCCCTTGTTGTTTATCACGGTACTTGAAGCCCTTTCACGTGACTTTAGAAACAGACTCCCGTGGGAGTTGTTGTATGCTGATGATTTGATGTTGATTGCAGAGAATGAAAGGGAGGCGGAGGAAAGGTTTAGGAAGTGGAGAGATGGTATGGGGCAAAAGGGTTTAAGGGTAAATGCAGATAAAACAAAAGTGATGATATCAAGGGTTGGTGGCGGTACTGTCAAAGATGAGGGAGAGTGGCCATGTGCAGTTTGCCACAAGGGCGTGGGAAGTAATTCCATCTTGTGCGGTGTGTGTGATAAATGGGTGCATAAGAGATGTAATGGTATCAGAGGTAGACTGCAAGATAATGCTGATTTTATGTGTATGGCATGCCGGGGTGAGCAGGTGGAGATCGTCAGACGTGAAAGGATTGAACTTGCTGGTGAATCTCTTGAGTGTGTGGAAGAGTTTTGTTATTTGGGAGACATGTTGTGTGCTGGAGGTGGGGCTGGAGCTAGCTCTGTGGCTAGGGTGAGAAGTGGTTTGAAGAAGTTCAGGGAGCTCTTGCCTCTCCTGACATTGAGAGGGCTCTCCCTACGTGCTAAGGGGTCTTTATATGCAGCATGTGTTAGGAGTGTAATGCTGTATGGCAGTGAGACCTGGGCAGTGAAGGAGGAAGACATTCACCAGCTCAGATGTACAGAAATGACAATGATTAGGTGCATGTGCAGTGCGTCCCTGCGTCCAAGGCCTGGAGGGGCTGGGTTTACAATGGAAGAGTTGAGAGGTAGGATGGGACTGGAGTGTATTGGTGTTGTGATGAGGAGAGGTAGATTGAGGTGGTTTGGACATGTGGAGAGGATGGGGGATGATAACTGGGTGAGGAAGGTGAGAAGTGTTAATATTGGGGGTGGGGTTATGAGGGGTAGACCGAGAAAGACATGGGCGAGGTCATTAAGTGTGACCTTAGGGTTAAGGGACTGAACAGGGAGGCTGCAATGGATCGTGCAGCGTGGAGAGCCGCCATTAGGTGACCAAGGCCGACACATGCAAGCATGTTGGAGCCTTTAAAAATGAAAACGAAAACGAAAACGATGCAAGTTAACATGATAGAAAACGAAGACATGGCAGGCTAAGCTGATGTCATAATATAATGTGGTAAGTGAATATGAAACAACAAATAACAAGAAGGAGCACTCAGTACACAGCCATGCCCTGCGATCAGTTTAACCCGCCCCTTTCCGACCAATTTTCCACCACTGACTCCCCCCAATCCCGACCAATTTTGGAAAAAAAATTTTTTTGGCTCAAACCTCTGTTTTTGGTGGGAAACATCGAAAATTCATAGAGAAATCGCTCACCTGAGGTTTAAAATACTCAATACAGGTAGCAGTACCCCTTACCTTACTGGGTTTTCTATCAGGCTGGCTCCAAAGAAAACAAGTTCTATGGGAGGGTAACTATTCCACACCACTCATAAACAGTATTTATTTATTTATTTGGTACAAATTTATATGTAGTACGAGAGTATATTGGTTTTCACACAATAATATAGGCAATATAAGCATTGTTTCACTCACCAAACACAACATACCTGACCTTTTTTGGCGACATTACCTGAGCATCATTTCTGACTGTTTCTTCCTCTAATGCTACGTAAACTTTGTCCTCCACATTGTCATCGACTAGGGAATCACTCTGGCCCTGAATTTCATACCATGGCACAACATGTCTTTACTGGCCAGGTCACTGGTAACAGGTGAATTCCCAAGACAATGGTGTGCGGGGAGGGGGGAGGTCATGCGGGGTAAGGCATTGTCCCTGCCTGGCATCTTGTAAAGGAAGGTGTCCCGTGTATACATACCAAAAATCACACGCGAAAATTGAAAATTGTGCAAATTAGGGACCTTGCAATTGATGCGCATTTATATATGTCAATGGGACTGACAGTGACAAAACGTGTGGAAGTATATATACGTCAAAGGGACACGGCGGGTTAAAGCCGAATCTCTGACCCCGTCCTGTGTTTTGACCTATGACTGAAAGCTCTGTCCAATAGTTTTAACATCAGACAACCTAACATAAACCCTCATACTTTCCTAAACCCTCATACTTTCCTGTGTGGGTGTAATAAATCAAAAGAATGTACAGAACAAAGCAAAATAAATGAAAATGAACACAATGACAGGAGCCCCTGCAAACTAAAATCTCTTATACTGTTCTACCCAACAGATGTTTAAGAACTTATTCATATGTGGATGGATATCTGACAGCCTGCAGGATGAAACCAAAAAATCTAAAGGCTTGGATACAGTAGATAAAATGCCTGATCCAAATTACAGTAAAATCTCTATAAGTTGGAACCCTTTCACATGGGATTACGCTTAGGTCGGCATAGCACATGATATTCGTTGATGAAAATAATCGAAGTTTTTCAAAAAAAATTGTCATAAAAATGCATCAAAAAACTCCCCTAAGTCATAAAATGTCATCTAATGGAAACCTGATCTCAACGTGACACACAAGGTTTATCATGTTTTAGCCTGTGAGGGCCCAGTGAATTAACATGCAGCCTCCTAAGCATTGTGTCCTCAGAGTGGCCTGCACAGATTTTCTGCAGTGACTCTGATAGTGATTAATTTTGCATACAGTAGTGCTTTACAGTAATGAGTGAGGCCTGTTTATATCCATCCATCCATCCATCATCCAATCCTACGTTGCCCCATGAGAAGCGTAGAAGCCCAGGGCTAGGCAGTTGGCCCTGACATTTAAAATGAGAGTGACCAACCTCACTCATCCCTGAGTGGCATTACATGAGCAATAAACCCCAACCATCCCTTGGATATAAACCTTCACCGGCTCAATCCGATTGGAGCACAATAATTACCCACTAAACCACCAGGCGCCAAAATTTGGTTATATAGTTACCACCCAGCGTAGTAAATGGTTTCCTGGTGTACAGGAAACCATTTGGCTTGTCATTCAGTGTAGAGTCACCAACAGGCAGAAGGAAGAGGAAAGAATGAAGGAATGAAAGACAGAAGAGGAAGTGTAAAGTCACCCATAGGCAGAAGGATGAGGAAAGAATGAAGGAAAGATAGAAGAAGATGGAAGGAAAGAAGGATGGAGGAGAGGACAGGGCAGACACCCGAGAGCAGCACTACATTTAGTGAGTGGATAAAGTGTATATAAAGGGTAATAAGTGTTCCTAAGGCCTGCATATAAAGTGTAAGGTAGTGGATTTGTGATTATGGTTAGAAAGTGTTGCACAGAAGTAAAAATGTTGCAGAGATGCAATCATGTGCCCCCCAACACCACTATACCCTATCAAAAGGCCCTCCTTATGCTTGGATTACACCTCTGCAAACATGGTAAGTGATTTTTTTGGGGGTTAGTCAGGAGGACTCACACTTTCCATCATCATCATCATCTGGACCTTCTTTCCCACCTAAGCACGGGGTGAGGAGTAGCTGCGCCCAGACAGACAAAGTTTGCCAAATTCAATGGGCCATGCTTCCATTCACTCATCATTCAAGCCCATGGAATCCTGGCTCCATCTTATAAACCAAAGGGTTTCGTTATGTACTGTAGCTTCATATATACCTATCCGATAGTCAATCTAAGCCCTGCTGCAATGGGGTGTATAAAAAACCGTGTTGCCCAGAGGCAGAGCAGGGATCCTCTCTTTGACTCAGTAGTACCATGCGCATGTACCATGCGCAAGGGCCTGAGATTGTATCTCGGCCAGGACAGTGTGATTAATTTGTTATGTTTCAGTGGTTATTACATCGGTGGCAGCAGTGGGATGTGAAGCGAGGCTTAGAGGGCAATGATGTTGTTGACAGCGTCTTAGGCCTTACATCCCGGGGGTAAGCTGTACGGTGTGGTCCGCAGCGCCCCCAGTGGTGGCCTCCAATGCGTTACGCTACCACGTGTGTTCGAAACTGACCAATTTAATCACCAGGGGGAGAAAAAATTGATGTAATGGGGCGTATAAAAGCCTGCATTGCCTAGAGGCAAAGCGGGAAGCCTCTCTTTGGCTCAGTGGTAACGTGCGCGTGTACCAAGCACGAGGGCCTGAGATCGAATCTCGGTCATGACAGTGTGATTAATTTGTTAAGTTTCAGTTTGGTTATTACACTGCCACATTAAAAAGGGGTGCCAAATCCCTGGTCATGTGCTTCTCCGCACAAAATTAATCCAGCCAGCTCGATCTCTTGTCAGTCCCTTAGCCTCATCAACTTCCGTACCTCTCTTCCTCACACATTCATCCAATATATCTCTCCATCTTCTTCTTGGACTACCTCACCTCCTCCCTCCATCAAATTCGCCCAGATATACATTTTTCACCACTATTGTCATCCATTCTCTTCACATGACCATACCATCTCAGTACACTCTCTTCGATTCTGATGTCCATGGCCTTTCTCACTCTGCATCATTCATGAATCACATTATTCTGTATGCCATCCACTCTCCATACTACACATACATTCCTCAACAGTCCCATCTCTACTGCTCTCACTCCTGACTTTTCATTTTCATGCCACACCATAGTCTCACACCAGTATGTTAAAGTTGGCCCTAACACTCCTTAATGTAAGCCTCACACTGCAGCAACACTCAAACCTCTGTTTCTTATCAAGGTCTTCATAGCACCAGCTACTTTCCTTCCTTGTGTCAGTCTACTTTCCACTCCTTTTGTACATGTCCTCTCTTTCGTCTATCACTATACCCAGGTATTTGAACTCTCTTGCCTATTCCAGTCTCTCTTCATTCACTGTAACATCAAACTGGAAGTCACCTTCTCTTTCCGTAGGTCGGAATTTCAGTGAAGTCGGAATGGCCTCAGCCCCTATTATTCAGACATAAAGAGGTTTTACTGTACTTTTAATAGGTAAAGCAATTTCTTATTTCCTCAATTATTTTCTGGATGCTGACCACCCCCCTTGATGGAATAAGAGTATTATAATTACATACAGCTTCATCAAAAACAACTATGGCACAGTATTAAATTTAGACTGTTGTTATTGTTCTTGTTGTGGCCTCAAGTTGATCTGAACATGAACCTTGTGGACTGTAGGAAACAAGCAACTGCAGTCAGGCATTTCCAGAAATCCACTGGTGAGGTTACATTTACAGACTGTCTGTGTTGCAGTGTGAGGGCCTGCATTACAGTGAAGGCACAGTGGACTGATCCAAGCTGTATTTTGCATTTGTACTGAAGCACAGGTGGGTGATCATAGACTGGCTCCAGAACTCGTCTTTTACTGGGAAGGATAATTTTTGTGGGATGCCTGTCTTTGGCGTATTCACACAGGATGCTTGTACCTGGAATCCTTGGAGGGCTCTGGTGGCTGTGAAAGGTCATGTTTGACAGAGAGGGAGGGGTGTTGTTGAGGTATTCTGTGTAGACTTGAGACACTGTTTGCTTCTTGTTTTTTTAAGGTGGATGAAGTTAAAAGGTTGGGATGGATCCAGTACGGAAGTGATGAACTGAATTGCCTTCTTTTTTTATTCTTTTTTTTAATAAAAGGAATGTATATAACTTTACTGGCAGCTACAAAAGTGCAGTAATATTTGTGTACATACAGGCTTATCCAACACCAGGGTCATGGGATGCTTTTTGCAAATCCACTTGAGTGACGTCTTGCACTTCACACAATCTGACAAACAGTAAAAAAATGAAAATAATCAGTTATAATCTGACATTAGTACTGAACTTGCAAATAGGTCACAGAATGGAGGCTTTAGATACATGAAACATGGCCACAAGGTATACTTAAAAATTAAGGAAAACACACAAATATGCACGAACACAAGAAGATCCCTCTGCCATGCACATATGCATGCATGTGTGCATGCGTGCATGCACACACACACACACACACACACACATACACACAACCTATACAACACTGTAACAAGAGGAGGGTAAAAGCAACAGAAGAGCTAGATACCACAATGGCAGCAGAAAAAACAATCTCTTGCATCTGCAGTTTCCAACAATGGTTTCACATGTTTTATTGGAAGAAGGTTTTGCTAGGGATGAATTGGTTTATAAAGATTATATTCCAGCCAGATATCACATATTCCTGATAGCCTAAATGTGAAAATTCAGCACAGATTTTTCAGCCTGTATGATGAATGAATGTTTGTTAGGCTCATTTCACAAGGCACTATGTTGATAATTCCACCACTTTTGTGGTTTCCTGTTTCTATTTCTGGATCCATTCCATAAGATGTATTAGTGAGATGAGAATGATAACAACAACGATGATGACGATGATGATGATGATGGCAGTAACAGTCTGAACTGACTGATCCCTCTCTCACTTTCTAAATTTGTATATAGTGCTGGTAACTATTCAGAGAGTTTGGCAACACAAATTACTTAGCTATTCAGACTGCCTGATCTGTGAACAATGAATGTAAAAGAACAGAGTTAGGGAAGGTAAGATGTGATGGTACTGTGTAAAATGAAGATAAGAAGGAGTGAAATGGATACCTAAGAAGGTGCAATAATAGATAAATGAAACAGTTACAGTTACTTAGTTTGCTGATGAATAGAGAAAAAAAAAAACGGTGATTATTAAACCCTCAATGGCTGTGCTTTCAGAAATCTGCATGCTCCCCTGGCAGGTCCTGAGATATTTTTTCTAAGTTCTAAAATCAATTTCTTTTTCTTACAGATGCAAAGAGAATCATCTACCACACCTCGCAATGTGTGTTTTAGCTTCCTAAATCCATCCTGTGATTCATTAAGATTCACAGATGAATTCATATACCCGGTAATTACCGCACATGTACCATTAACTTGTAAACATATGCACAAAAAAATCTGAGATGAAGTGATCACCTGAGTACATGGGATGGTAGAAAAAGGTCATGTAAACATACTAGTGACCTTCATTCCCTTCCCATAATTGTTCACAGTTTTTGATAGCTCATGCTAATTCAATGTCACCAGCACTGGTACGGTAAAGCGTCATTTAACACTGCTGGCTATTAACCCCTCCACACCAGGCTATATATAGTGCCACTGTTCTCTCACTACGGGAATTTTTCCAAAAACAGCCTGTTTTCAAACCTTAATATCTTGGAAACTATAAAATTTAGGGAAACAAATTAAAGATCATATTACTCAACAACTCTTCTTCCTGTGAATGAAAGTATCCCCAGGTATGTATGCCATTGCGTCGATGAGTAATGATGTGATGAAGAGGAATAATTTTTGGTGCGAGAGGTAGGCTGTATTCGTGCATTAGCACACGACCCCGATTTTGGCTTCACTCTCAACGTGATAACTTCTCCATTACGAGATAAACTAGACAAACCTGTGTTCAAGGCACGCCCTATGGCACCATCGCTGAGTCCTTTCCTCGGAAAGAAGCTTGGCAGAGGTGGACAAGGCAAATGCCCACATGAAGCGGGAACAGAATCGGACAAGAAGGGTTAAGAAAACATCGTCTTACACCTGGCAAAGTCACAGACTGAGGTATGGCTGGCTTGGCTGGTGGGAGTCCCTCCCTAGCTTTTGGTAACTAGATAAAGTGGCAGTAAATTCACTGTGCCAGGAAAGCAAGTGCAGTTCCTACCGACACCCAGCGGCCTCACCCACCTCTCTTGCATCAGTCCATACCAACACCCAGAGGTTATGGGTTAATGGGTTAATGCACCAACTCAAGAAGCACGCATCTCAAGGTTAAGCTTGAAATGATAACAGTGGCTTTCAGTTTCCATATGGACCTTACTATGAAAGTTGCAAAACAAAAGCAGAAATCAACTGGGCTGTGATTACAGTGTCTGTATTGGGTGAACTCAATGGAAGAGTTCGTATGGGTCCTGTAGATGATGTAATGGGTTGTTTTAGTAGGCCAAAACAATAAACGCTAATACCTGAAGAACTTATGCCTTAACCCTCTAAGCACCAACGGGTGAGTGGAGAAATTTAAAAAAAAAAAAAGAAAAGAAAAAGAAAAAAAAAAAAAAAGTTAAAATGAAATCACCATCAATATCATTCTGATCTCCTTCCCATCCAAAAATAACATGAGGTAGTTTCCTGAAAGCAAGAAAAGAGAAATACATGATAATGAGGGTACTGCATGGCCAATGAAATAGGCTATATACTCATTCAGTTGCCATTCAAGTCCCTGGAATCCTAACTCTACACATATGCACTTCATTTTACCTATCAGACAGAATAAATGTGATGACTATCTGGCAGGCCACTGTCAAGCACTCCTCCACAATCTCCTCAAACTCCATTACCTTGCTTTCTCCCACACTCATTTACCACATCTATGCATCTTTTGGGCCTACCACATTCCCTCCCACCTTCAAACTCATTCACATACACCCCTCTCAACACCTTATTTACATCAATTTTCTCCATATGACCATACCACCTGAGCAATTCTCTTCAACTCTGATGTCCATAAACATGCTTCCTACATATCCTTCACAAATCACCTTACTTCTTATCCAATCACTGTACCCTAAACATATTCTTCAATAACTCAACTTCCTGTACTCAAACTCTTGACTTTTCTTTTCAATGCAACATTCTTAAATTCATACCGGTACCAATATGATACAAGGACACTGAAACTCCATGACTGTAGTAGCTGCCACATTTAGACCTCTGTTTCATAGGAAGGCCTTCATGGTACTAGCCACTTTCCTTTCTAGGAAATTATTTATTGCACTGGGTGGTAAACATATAACTAACAAATAGATTCTTAGTGGTGTAACCGGTTAAGGTGCTCCAAGTGGATGTGCCACCTTACATCCAAGGATCTCAATGCATCTCAAATGAGCATGGTCACCCATGTCTTCAATATCTGGAGTGAGCAGCCAAGTCATGGGGTCCTATGCTTCTGATGCAGTAATACAGGACTGGATAATGGATGGATAACTTGCTATGAAAGCTAATGGTGAATGTTGTGTTGCAAGAGTTACTAATAAGAACATGAACATAGTGGAAATGAATAACAATAACTTACAGGTATGGTTATGCTTGGATCTAGGTTTCTGCTTGGAATGTGGGATGGTTGAGCATGGCATGGGCTTAGCCTCAGTCATAACAGCCATATTGCTGCCCACCTCAAAACTAGAGTTATCATTCACCACCTGCAAAAAAATTAATAATAACAAAATAATGTCATCAGTACCATGGGAATCTTTTTTTATTTATCTATCTACTTCCATCTATACGTCTCTCTAAATATCACTACCAGCATCCAAAAAAAAACATGACATTCAACTGGTGCCCAACATTCTATTAGAACAGTGGTCACTGCCTAAATCAGAAAGGGAAGTGCGTTTACTAAACAGTGCTTGAAAAACTGAGCTAAAACTTCGCACTACTGCTTTTGTAAAAACTGCGAAGTTTTACAAATAAATGGAAGAGGAATAAAAACAGGCTGGGAAGAATATTCCGAAAAGCAGGCAACAATGATGTGAGTAGAGCAATTGTAAACATGACTGGGTTTGGTACTGTACACAGGAATGTGAGGCCTGAGAACTGTGTTGCTGCTGGGTTGCCCAGTGTCAATGAGCTGGCACACCGTAGAAACAGGGGAAACCAACTGTCCTCAATGGGCCTCCAGTAAGGAGATCTGAGGAGACCAGCACCCTGGCCACTGTACTCCTATTAGGTGAGGCACCCTATAACAGAAGCAGTATTGGGGAACCACATTTCACTTATGTGGAGGGGTGTGGTGACAGCAAGAGTGGATGAGGTGCCCAGAAATAACAAACAAAATGCAGTAGAGAGAATGCAATGAAATAACAGCACTAAGGAAAGATGTTGTGCTTCAATTTAGTCACCTGAAATCACTGACTTTCCCCCACCGTCCATACAAGGCACTACAATTCAGCACTTATGTCTATCGCATATCAATCATACTCATACTGCTTTCCATTTCTGCTGGTACACCCCACAAACCAAATGCCCCATCTACAACTCATGTATGCTCTGATTTACCTTTCATGTCTCTAAATCAAAACACTCTCTCACTTCTTATATCTTCTTGTATTTCATAACCACATAGTACTAAAATTTACATGTTTGTTTCTCACTTCTTCCACTTCCACCCATTCAACTCCTTCCAGTGCATCTTAATTTCTATCAATGCTATACACAATTTCCTTCAACACTACTTATTGATCCTTGTCCATCTCTTCACTTTCCTTCGCCCTACACAATCAATGAATGAATCTCTCTCTCTCTC
Source organism: Coenobita brevimanus (assembly GCF_032717465.1). NCBI lineage: Eukaryota > Metazoa > Arthropoda > Malacostraca > Decapoda > Coenobitidae > Coenobita > Coenobita brevimanus. The sequence goes on along the minus strand of NC_137027.1, from coordinate 8,506,375 downwards.
TCTCTCTCTCTCTCTCTCTCTCTCCTCTAATTATCTAAACACTACTACTCAACAAAACTCCTGCATACTAGTCTGTCTGCACCTGCTGCTTCTTATATCACTATACACCACCTATCTTATTGAAACTTATGTCCATCTTCTTTCAACAAAGTTCATATAAGGTACAGAACTTCAGCAATCACATCAACCAACTCTCTCTTAAGTATAAAGTTTCCATAGATCTTCTCAATCCATTCACTTGTATCAAGCCTTTCCAATCTCATATCCCTAAACTAACTCATACCATGATCACTACTATTCCAAACCTGTCCCTCACAAACAGAGGGCTTACTGAACACTACTGATTCTGCCAGATACACCGTGATATGAATTGGAATAACACAATTCTTATCAATCTGTTAGCAAGAATGACAGATTTCTTACTTTGGACACTAAAAATTACTGACCAAGAACTACCATATATAACCTCAACACAACTGTCCTCTGACAGTATGATTTGGAATAATATAGTTCTTAACAATCTGTTAGTGAGAATGTCAGCAACTTCTCTTAAACAATAAGAATTATTTTTGAAGAACTATAGCACATACCTCAACATTACCATCCTCTGAGGGTTGAAGACGAACTGGCTGGAAGATGTGACAAAATGCTTCTTGTGGTGAGCTGAGTGACCAACTACACTGTACCCTGCTGACACTTTTCTGGATCTTTTCATCTGCAGTGCTACTCACTTTGTTGTTATTCATGTTGTTATTCAGCTTCTTTCTTACCATTATTTCTTTATATTCTTGTTCACCTGAAATGTTTTGATACAGTTTCCTCACTAGTTATATAGTCTTTTTTTTTCTTGTATATATATATATATATATATATATATATATACGCAGCCGTGGCTCAGTGGGTTAGAGCGCTCCGTTCTGACCGAAGGGTCAAAGGATCAAATCCACCCAAGGGTCATTGGTAGACATCAGGAAGGCCATCCGGTCATAAAATGCTACACGCTCCAAACCAAAGTCCTCTACCCAGGGGCAATGCCATAGCCCTTATCCAAAAAAGGGGTACCTGGCGTAAAACTCACTATATATATATATATATATATATATATATATATATATATATATATACCATGTAAGACATCTATGACATATTCAGGCTGGGTATATTGGATGTACAAGTTGTTCATTCAAAATAAGAATATCTGAACATATGGGAAAGAGCTACAAAACAGGACAATACTGTATTTGCATCAGATGGCATTTTCAGCTATTAGGGAGTATTCATTAACTCATGAACACCCTATCTCTTATAATGACTTTCAGGTGGTAACTAAATTCAACACATCAAGTGATGCATAGCCAGAAGAAAAATTACTAATAGAAAAGTAAGACCTGAAGTTAATGCCACTAATAATACAAACTTTTTTGTTTGAACATGTAGGTTGTTTTGGTTTGTTTGATTCAGTTTGGGGGGTTTGAGCTGAATGTTCAAACATACACATTGTTGTTTCAGTTGGGGGTATGAGTAAGTTACTTGGGTCTACCTTGAGTGGTTCTTGGCATTTCTCTTTGAGCTTTTATACTGCTAAGAGGGATGTCTTTTCTTCACTTGCTTTTTCATAGTTTATCATTTTAAATAAAGTCCATGTCTGTGTTATTTAATGTGCCACTGCTGACAATATAGGACAACTTTAGTACCTGATGATGGCCTTAGGAGCGCTGAAAATTCATACTAATAATGTTTGTAAGGAGTATTTACCACATTCTTTTCATTATATATCTATATCTATATCTATCTATCTATTACATATATATATATATATATATATATATATATATATATATATATATATATATATATATATATATATATATATATATATAAATAAATATGGAATATATATATACACATATATAAATATGGAAAATATATATATATATATATATATATATATATATATATATATGGATTGAGGTAATAAAAGAGGTACAAGGTAGGGCAGTGGATATTGGAGTGGCCCTGGTGAGAGAGAGTAGTGTTTGGAAACTCCCTGTACTGTTGTTTGCAGATTATACTGTGTTGTTGAGTGAAGACAAAGGGGAGCTGCAAGGCTCGGTGGATGAATTTGGAAGAGTGTGTAAGAAACAGAATCTAAAGGTGAATGCAGGGAAGAGTAAAGTGATGGTCCTTGAGAGAGGTGAAGTCAGTGAATGTACAGTGAGGTTGGATGGTGAGGGAATGGAAAATGTGAGTACGTTTAAGTACTTGGGTAGTGTGATGAGTAAGAATGGAAGTTTGGAGGGTGAAGTGCTTGAAAAGGTACAACAAGGAAGAAAGGTTGCTGGTTCCTTGAAAGCAGTGATAAGAAACAGGGAAGTGGGCATGGAGGTGAAAATCCATGACAGTATTGTGATACCAACTCTAACGTATGGAAGTGAAGCTTGGACATTGTTGGAAGGACACAAGTCAAGAGTGAGAGCAGTGGAAATGAGTTATTTAAGAGGAGCCTGTGGAGTCACATGGAGAGACAGGCTGACAAATGAGGATATAAAGAAGCGTTGTGATAGGAAGCATCAGGAGGAACACACTGAGGTGGTTTGGCCATGTGGAGAGGATGGAGGTTGAGAGACTGATGAGGAGAGTGTATGTGAGTGAGGTGGAGGGGGGGAGAGGGCGGGGGAGGCCGAGGATGAGATGGAGCGATGGGGTGGAGAGGTATATGAGAGAGAGGGGTGTGAGTTGAGAGCAGGACAGTGAAATGGCGAGGGACAGGGCGATGTGGAGGCAATGTGTTTGTGGCCACCCCGTACGGGATTGAGGCGTCTGGGAATAGATAGATATATATATATATATATATATATATATATATATATATATATATATATATATATATATATATATATATATATATATATATATATATATATATATATATACATATATATATATATATATATATATATATATATATATATATATATATATATATATATATATATATATATATATATATATACTGTATATACATATATATACATATATATATATAATTACAAGTTAAAACTGTATGCCTGATAATGAAGAGGTGCATTAGCCCCTAAAACGCGGGTGTTTACAGTCGACCCCCCCCGAGTGGCGGGGTTGTATCGCGGTCTGAGTACCTGTAGGAAAATATTCGCCAAAAATCAGAGATTAACCCTAGAACATTATACTTGGTATGGCAGATAGTACTTACATTCAGCTTTCTCCAGAGACAGGTGTTGAGCCTTCGTGGACTACCCAAGGACTTGTGGAGACTTGCAAAGTTGGGTAACCAAATTTTCACTTTCACACCTCCAGCAACCCGGTTTCCCCTCTACCACAGCCTCATTCTGTCACAGTAAACTTTATACTACAACGTAAAGGTAGTTAGGAATCCGTATTTGTACAATAAGCACTGAAAATAAGGCTAAAATCAACGGAGCGTACGGCCGACATGCACTGTGGCGGAGGTTTTCCCATCACTCAACAAACATTTCCATTTTCACAGCTAAAAACATGTATACTACATTATTTTCAATCATATTACTTCCCAAAAGATCACCACAGCGCGCTTTTTATTCTGCCTTACGTCCGCCACTTTATTCTCGTTCCTGTCGGCCGCTTGCACTGACTGGGAAGAGCTAGAACTCGCCATAATCTCACTTTGAAAGCCTGCAGTAAACTGACACTAAACAGAGGCAAAAGCTAGTGTTACAACTGGGGAAACAAGCATTTCCTAGTAGCATAAACTGCTTGTGAGAGGAGATCGCAGATTTACAGTTCTGAGCGCTCAGAGCGCTGCCATGTATCACAGCCAGGCTGGCCGGGCCGTGGTAGGGGGGGTACGGGGGGAAAACGCGATATTTGGCAACAACTGAGGTCAGTAGTACGAAGGTAAAGTATGCTAGTTGTAGCTAGAGGATGGTGGTACTGATAGACAATACCAGCTGGAGCCTGCTTGCCCGCGGTTATTCAAAATTTACTAAAATCGCAAACGCGACGACCCGCTGTCCTGCCCTTATGGCCGAGCGTCGCAAACGTGACGATCCGCGTTTTAGGGGTTAAAGGAATGACGAGAGAGAGAGAAAGAGAGAGAGAGAGAGATCCAAATGAACAGCTGGATGGTGTTTCAAAGCCTACTGTACTATACAACCCTAACGCTCCCAAGTCTGTGGACCTAAAGATGGCACAGAAATGTGGGGAGGGGAACTATAACACATTTTTCCCTAATCAGACAAAGATTCCTAACCTCTTTCTGCTTGGGTGATAGCTATATAATCTAACTGGAGGATCAATTTAACTAGTAACCACAGGGATTCCATCCTTCCTCATAATTAAGGCTCACTGGATTCACGCAGCCATGACTTAGTAATCAAGTTATGAATGACCCAGTTCCATCAGATGAAAACAAAGACTACACAGTACATGGAACTGGAAAAAGTTGCATGTCTCACCTGAGAGTCGAGGAATGGAAGGCATGGTGTAGGAAAAGTTGGTGATCCCCAAATCCTTTCCATACTCATCACCATACCATACGAGTAGCTCTGTATCTCTGGAATATTAGGAAATATGTTGATATCACTTACTTGAAATGTGGTCCATACAGTATGTTTGTCTTCATCTGGGAAAAAGGTGTGGTGTAACCATTTATGCAGTATTGTTTTATGCATAAAATATCTCTCACTCGTGCCGTACCGTAATTTCATAAACCTATGCTAAGACTTACAATTTTTTTGAGAAATTCATAGGTAATAATACCACTTACTCAAGTCATAAACTCATATGTTACAATTATTCATTTTTCCAATACACCAATACCTGCAAAGATTTTTAAAGATAGTGGTAGGTGAGCACGCTCACCATCCACTCACTCGATGTAGTGCTGCTCTTGGGTGCCTGCCCTTTCCTCTCTTCCTTCCTTCTTTCCTTCCTTCCTCTTGTCTTTCTTTCCTTAATTCTTTCCTCTTCCTTCTGTCTACGGGTGACTCTACATTGAGTGGCAAGCCAAATGGTTTCCTGTACACCAGGAAACCATTTACTACACTTGGTGGTAACCATATACAACAACCAAATTATGGCATCTGGTGGTTTAGTGGGTAATCAAGGTGTTCCAATCAGACTGAGCTGGTGCAGGTTTACATCCATGGACTGGTTGGGGTTTATTGCTCACATAATGCCACTCAGGGATGAGTGAGGCTGGTTACTCTCTTCTTAAATGTCAGGACCAACTTGCTTAGACCAGGGCTCCTACATTCCTTGTGGGTAAACACTGAATTAGATGACGAATGAAAAAAAAAACTACTGTACTCAAGATCCTAACTTTCATTTCCTGCTGAATAAAAACTATTACTGAAACACTACTTACTGAACAATTCAGTAATACCCATATGCATCTCACCTTGCAATGTGTGATAAAGTTCTGTAGTAAATGTTGCCCTTGTACTGAAATGCTTCTAAATTCAACTCAATCATGCTGCGTGCGCAATTGACATAGCGTAGCCAGTTGCTGAATGATTTATCTAGACTGTCCACCACCTGCTTCTTTTTTCCTGAAGGCTTCAACTGCAATACAGCACACTCTATAGGTCACAGTAAACTTTTCATGCATTATCAAAAAGGTATAAAAAACATACAGGCCTAGATACAGGCAAAAGTACCTTTTACCTACTGTATATGTGCATATTTTTTTGTGATGACTGGAACTTGGTAAACTGTAAGCATGTGGAAATGGTGAAAGGCAAAATGAATGTCTTACAAAGAAAATTTTGGTATCATCCCTCTTCAAAACCTGACCCTCAACCTCCTTAAATCCTAACTCCCATTCAACTTTTTCAGATGCAAGTTATACCAACTGATTAATCACATCTTAGTTGTATACCTAAATCTCCTCTAACTCAATTTTTAAGACTGGGAGAAAAATGTGTTAATGGAATTCACATAACACAAACTGAACTTCTCAAAGGGAGAACTGATTTGGGATCAGACCTCTCCCCAACCTGACTCCCCTGCCCCCTCCAAACACAAGCCCCACCCAACATTTTCAGAGAGAAATTATACCAAAGCATTCAACAGATCTGAAACTGTATTTTAACCTTTATACCCCAGGCAAAGGATATGCAATGGTCTCCATAACATAAGAAGATTCATGATTTTTACACATTTCTTACTACTGTACAGCCTTCTTTCAATACTGGGACAAGTACTGTAAGACACTAAGAACATTATAAAAAAAAAAATCCATTCTTTCATTCACAAACAGACACAAAGAACACAACTGTGGCTTTAGTCATCTTGTTGTGGCAATAACCTAAGCACTGTATCTTTCAGCCATTTTTCAGTAACACTGTCAGAGACCAGAAAATCTAAGAAAACTAAAAGAGGCACTGCAGGCCACCCTTGCTGTTCAGTGACCCAGCTAACAATGAGTGCAATGACAAGAGATCCACAGTATAGAGCAAAGTTGAGGGAAAATATAGAGATAAAGGTTGCAAGTCTCAGCATGCTGCCTGGGGTGTGCACTCTGAATCTCAAGATAATTCATTGGGGGTTCAATGGCTAATCATGCTATGAACAATATCAAGCACAAGCAAAAGGCACTAGCAGTAAAGAAAGAAAAAAATGACAGCAACACAGACTACTAGTATCATGCAACAAAAACTCATGATTAGCACACACACACAACACATGCTGACAAGATAATTTTATACCATTACATTCAGTATATTTTAAAAGGTATTTCAAGCATGTCTGAAACAACATTTAACCCATAATATGTCAACCTCATTGATATATAAGGCGGCTGATGCGACAATACAGTGTGAACCTCATTTATACGGTATATATCTATGTGCTGATTCTTCTGCCATTTTGGATAAGTCAGAAGGACCGTAAATGTCAATAAATGATAGGTGACAACTTCTGCTCTCTCACCTGTGGCCACAAGGCCTCCATTAGTCCCAGGCTCCAGGCCTCAGTACAGTATCACTATTTCATCAAAAATTTACCACAGCTAAACATTTATAGTAATCAGCTTATAATAACACAAAGATACACACATTTATTTATCTAATCATGTACAACAGAATTTAGTATAAATGATAAAACACTCAGTACAGTGCATCAGAATGCAAGTGAAAAAAATGCTTAATGGCAAATCACAACACATCTCTATTTTCTCAGCTGAACTCAATTGCCAAGGTCACGGGACTATCTCAAGAGCATCGGAACTCCAAACTAGCATGCACATGATTTTTTTTCTTATTACTTACGCCAAAATACACCTTTTTACACAATGAACCAAACATCAAAGTTGTCAACCAAGAGACGTCTCATACTGATACAAACGGCCTGCTGCCAAGGTCGCATGACCTATACAGTGCAGGAGCCCTAAAATGGTTCGAATTCGTCGAATTGTTATGTTTTTATTTCTTGGGCCCAATTACACCTTTCTGGCCACTAACACCAATATCAATTTTTGCTTACCTGGGGATTTCTCTTAATGATACAAGAAACACAAAAAGACAAAGGTAAAAACAAAATCCTGGTGTTTCAAAATGCTATAGTAATAAAATACAGTACCATAATGCTTATTCTACAAAGAAATCTTAGGATTCGCATACAAATACATTCAGGCACAAGTTTTAACTGCTACTGTACCTGTTCACCATGTACTGTGCTGTTAAACTGTAAAGAGAAAAATAATTACTACAAATTACAAGAAACCACTTATTTCGTTAAAAAAACAGAGGGAAGAGAGGGTTGAAGCCACATCTAATACAAGTCGCATCTTATGTAATTTTCCCAGTACAATATTGATGACTTTTCCAGATGTAAACTGCATAAGGCAAGATCATGTTCATAACTTCATATTAAAGGAAAGAGGTATCATATTAATTATGCAATTGTGTAAGACTATGACATGTAAGTGGATTACTATTAATCCAGAATCCCAGTTCTGACCTCCTTCATAACCCCATCCATACATTTACAGTATTTTATAACCACGGGGACACCAAACATCCTTCTCTCACTCCAACACTGATAATGAATTGCTAACTTAAAAATCATTCTACTCTTGTGCATACTTCACAAACATCATAAAAATTCTTTAATATAATCAACGTTATTCATATCCACGAAGTAACACCACATACTCATGATATGTCGTAACACAATACAATGGAAGTTGTCCGCTACCTAGTTGGCGGGCCTAACTTGGTCCTGGGCTCGAAACAGTAATGAAACTATCATGACTATTATATATGACTGGGTAAACTTATGGGGTCTGGTACCAAACAGATCACTTAAGCTGCCAAAATACTCATAAAAAAATATATATCACACAATGGATATATATATGGAGGAGGCCGTAGCACGGGCCGAACAGGGTAGTACTCCCGGGGGGAATGGGAATGCTGGTGATAGGGAGAGCTGGAGCTCCTGTTTCACTAGCTATCTAACCATCCCCCTTTGCTGACCTTTTCAGTGTGACAGTAACATGGAGAGGAGACCAGCATACTCTCCCAAACATTTTCTCTAACTATCTATGCACTACACCACATGCACTTTACATTTCACACAACGTATCCCACTACGTTACAGGGGTTGGCGCCAGCAAGGGCATGCGGCCAGAAAACTTTGCCCCCGCTACCTAGTGGCGGACTTCTGGGGGGAGGCGTGGCGGGGGTTCCGCCGGCATAGATCATGGGTCCAGGGCGAGATGGAGCTCGGGCCTGTGCTAGAGGGTACAGGGCATTGCGGTTCCCAGGCTGCCGCTTCCGCCCAATAGAGAGGGGCCCGAACCTGGGAGTAGCGCCCCAGGAGGCTGCCCTATCAGTGGGTGTATAATGGCGGGATCGTTGCAGTGCCAAGACGCGCTTGGAGGGTGTCCCTGCAGCTGTCCTGGCAGGGTGCCACGAGGCCACTACCACAGCCACTGGTAAGCTGGTGGGCTAGGGGTCCCAGATCCATTGCCTGGACCTGGGATTGTGCAGTGAGTGGGACCTGTGCTGTGTCTGTCTCCATTTATTAATACTGAAGATGACAAAACAAAAAAGGTTTCAAAGCAAGCCTGAGGACAGTAAATCACCCATGGGGATGAGGGTGGGTTCATGGAATGTGGGAAGTTTGAGGGGAAGAGCAGGGGAAGTCGTTGAGGCATTCAGTAGGAGGTGGGTGGATGTGGCATGTTTGCAGGAAGTCCGGTACAGGGGTGGATCAGCCAGAAAGATTGTTGGGAAGGACTGTTGCTATAAGTTGTTTTGGCAGGGGGGGACAGACGGATATGGAGGTGTTGGTGTGATGGTTGCGGAGAAATGGGTGGAATATGTTATGAATGTTTTGAGAGTAAGCGATAGGATATTGGTAGTGAAAATTCTGTTGGGAAGAAAGATAGCTGTGATTATATCGGCATATGCTCCCCAGGCAGGATTGGATGAATCAGAGAAAGATAGATTCTGGGATGATTTAATACGTGTAGTGGGTGGTATGCGGGATGATGAGACAGTGATTTTGGGAGGGGACTTAAATGGTCAAGTAGGTGAAGCAGCACAGGGTTATGAAGGAGTGCATGGGGGATGTGCATAAGGTCTAAGGAATGCAGAAGGGGAAAGGATACCCGAGTTTGGGGAGGCAACGGACATGATTGTGTGCAACACATATTTTAGGAAAAGAGACAGTAGGTTAATTACGTATGAGTCTGGGGGAAATAGCAGTCAGATAGATTATTTTCTGGTTAGGAGGGCCAATAGGAGGTTAGTGAGGGATGTTAAAGTTATAGGAAGTGAGGAGTGTGTGCAGCAGCACAAACTATTGATTTGTGATATGGTGCTTAAAGAACAAGTGATGAAAAAGAGGACTTATGTACCTAGGAGGAAAATATGGAAGCTGAAAAACCAAGTAGTAAGGGATGCCTTCTATAGCGAGTTGAGGGGAGTGGTGGCTGAACAGGGAGCTGTAGACAGAGGCGTTAATGAACAGTACAGAGCCCTCAAGAACAATTTCTTGAGAGTTACTGATGTAACATGCGGCTGGACAAGAGGACCACCAAGACATAAAGTAACTTGGTGGTGGGATGAGGGTGTAGAAGCTGCAATTAAGGAGAAAAGAAGGCTTTTCCGGGAATGGAAGAAGGGTGGTAGCAAAGAGGAATATTTGGCTGCCAAGCGTAGGGCTAGGAGAGAGGTATACAGGGCAAAGTCTGAGTCACAGAGACAATTACTTGATAACCTAAATCATGGGGAAAGGAAAAATATATTTAGGGTGGCAGGTCAGATGAAGAGGGATAATCGGGATATCATAGGTGAGCAGTGTTTGAAGAATGATGAAGGAAGGGTAGTGGTGAACAGTGAGGATATTAAAGATGCATGGAGAGAGCATTATAACCGGTTGTTGAATGAGGAGTTTGACTGGGACAGGGAAGGTTTGGAGCCAGCAGATCCAGTGTCTGGCCCTTGGCCTTTGATTGATACTGCTACTGTGAATGAGGCAATAGGCAGGATGAGGGTGGGGAAGGCAGCAGGTGTGTCTGGGTTGACTGCCGAAATGTTGAAGGCCTCAGGCAATATAGGGGTGAGTTTAGTCACTGACCTGATAAACAGGATTATTTATGAGTGTGTTGTCCCAGATGATTGGCTGAAGAGTGTAATTGTAAATGTGTATAAAGGGAAGGGTGATGCCCTGGAAAGAGGAAATTATAGAGGTATAAAGCTTTTAGATCAGATAATGAAGGTAATGGAGAGAGTTTTAGAAGGTATGATTAGAGAAAGAGTGAATATTGATGAGATGCAGTTTGGGTTTATGCCAGGTAGGGGGACCACTGATGCCATATTCATTGTTCGACAGCTTCAGGAAAAATATATTGGTAGGAGAAGGGATCTTTATTTTGTTTTTGTTGATTTGGAAAAGGCCTTTGACAGGGTCCCTAGAGAGGTGGTGAAGTGGGCAATGAGAAAGCTTGGCTTGGAGGAGTGGCTGGTTAGGGTGGTTATGGCCATGTATGTGGGTGCTCACACCCAGGTGAGAGTGAATGGAGATTTGAGTGATGAGTTTTCCGTGAATGTTGGTGTGCATCAGGGGTCAGTCTTGAGTCCCGTGTTGTTTATCATGGTACTTGAAGCCCTTTCACGTGACTTTAGAAACAGACTCCCGTGGGAGTTGTTGTATGCTGATGATTTGGTGTTGATTGCAGAGAATGAAAGGGAGGCGGAGGAAAGGTTTAGGAAGTGGAGAGATGGTATGGGGCAAAAGGGTTTAAGGGTAAATGCAGATAAAACAAAATTGATGATATCTAGGGTTGGTGGCGGTACTGTCAAAGACGAGGGAGAGTGGCCATGTGCAGTTTGCCACAAGGGCGTGGGAAGTAATTCCATCTTGTGCAGTGTGTGTGATAAATGGGTGCATAAGAGATGTAGTGGTATCAGAGGTAGACTGCGAGATAATGCTGATTTTATGTGTACGGCGTGCCGGGGTGAGCAGGTGGAGATCGTCAGACGTGAAAGGATTGAACTTGCTGGTGAATCTCTTGAGTGTGTGGAAGAGTTTTGTTATTTGGGAGACATGTTGTGTGCTGGAGGTGGGGCTGGAGCTAGCTCTGTGGCTAGGGTGAGAAGTGGTTGGAAGAAGTTCAGGGAGCTCTTGCCTCTCCTGACATTGAGAGGGCTCTCCCTACGTGCTAAGGGGTCTTTGTATGCAGCATGTGTTAGGAGTGTAATGCTGTATGGTAGTGAGACCTGGGCAGTGAAGGAGGAAGACATTCGCCGGCTCAGACATACTGAAATGACAATGATTAGGTGGATGTGCAGTGCGTCCCTGCGTCCAAGGCCTGGAGGGGTTGGGTTTACAATGGAAGAGTTGAGAGGTAGGATGGAACTGGAGTGTATTGGTGTTGTGATGAGGAGAGGTAGATTGAGGTGGTTTGGACATGTGGAGAGAATGGGGGATGATAATTGGGTGAGGAAGGTGAGAAGTGTTAATATTGGGGGTGGGGTTGTGAGGGGTAGACCGAGAAAGACATGGGACGAGGTCATTAAGTGTGACCTTAGGGTTAAGGGACTGAACAGGGAGGCTGCAATGGATCGTGCAGCGTGGAGAGCCGCCATTAGGTGACCAAGGCCGACACATGCAAGCATGTTGGAGCCTTTAAAAACGAAAACGAAAACGAATGGAATGAATACTTACGACTGGATATTATGCATCTGAATAAACTAGTCTTCCATTCAGCAATCCATAAAAGGATAGTAAATTCATTACTCTAGTGATGTGGCTAGTGGAGTTGGTCTTCAAATATACATTCGTATCATATTTCTGAGTAAGAGTGGTGCTTTGCTGAAGCTTGTCATTGCCTTAGCTGTCTGAAATTTAATATTTACCAAAGGCTCTACCACCAATTGGCATGTTTCCAGAATTCATGGGCAGCCATTTACAGTCTAGCATATGACACACATAATTTTTCACTACCACTGAAAGCGGATATGGGTTCATCACTAAGGAATGACCAAGTTCTCAGCATTTTATCACGCCAACCCCATGCTGATTTTTTTTTTTTTTTTTTTTTTTTTTTTTAATGCAAGGAAAAAGCATGCAAAGGCTAGAAGCCCTCAACATTGTTCCCTCCAAGAAAAAATAAAAACAAGATAATAGAGAGCCAAATTCAAGATCCATGCATTTCGAGACGTCTGGACACACCGCGTTTAAAAGACTTGGGGTCACTGGCAATAAAAAATAAAGAAGAAGCCTGGAAGTAACAGCTAACTTTTGCATTAGAGAGCTGGACATGAGTGCTTGCTGCAAGACAGGTGCTAAACGCCTGCCGAAGTAGTGGAGGGATGTAAGCAGACAGTTCAGAACTATAGTGATTCAGGTTTTGAGGTCAAGTATTTGTTTGATTCTTATGATGTACCTTGATTTATACAGTGTTTGAAAGTGACAGAGAAAAAAAAAATACAAATTAGCCAAAAACATGAGCAGTTTACTGAGCTTGGTTAAACTACTCCCTTCACCTCTTTGACATAAATATCAATTTATTCTTTCTATCCCAATGATTTTGTTCAACCACTGGGACGACTTTGAACTAGGTGACTAACTATGTATAGCCTTAATTAACCCTTTTCGCTGTGAGGGTGTTCTAAATAAAGTAAAATCATCTGGTAGTGGAACGAATAAAACCAAATCAGACTGAATGTGTTAGGCTCAGCTTCTGACATCACTTTCTCACTCAGAGGAACATGCACAGTTTCACCTGAAATTCATTTGCTATACAGTACATGCTATGCTGTTTATTTTACCATCCCTTTCATAAACTGAAGGAAGGACAGGACCATAAATTTAAAATGGCACTGGAGACTTGGTAATTCTTTCTACATTACGCATTAATATTCTCTTGTATATTACATAATTCAAACTACTCACAGGTATACCTCAAATACTTCAACTAGTTATAATTTCACAAATTACATTCATTTCCTTTTCATGCAGCACCTATATTATTATCAAAATAATCTCCAAAACCTTGCTCCCTCGTGTGAACTCCCTTGCTGGGGACAGCCATGACATCGTCATCTCAATAGTGTTTTACAGTCTGGAAGTTAATTTTTATTTTCTCGGAAGCAAAATGAATAACTAAAATTCATTATCACTACTAACAGATTTATGTGCCATCCTGCAACACTTGGGAGGAAATTATACCTGGGATTTCCCTATTTCTCTCAATCATGACCCCTCCCTAAACAAGAAAAAAAAAAATCCAAAAACCTTGGTTTGGCTCTCCTAACTTCTATTTAAGTTTAGTTTGATCAATTTAATCAGAACGACAGACGAACAGATACTCACATGCCAGGCATACCCTGAGTCTTTGCCCTTTAAGTTGTAAGTAAGGATTCTACCCTCATATGGGCCAAAGATAAGACCATGAGGGAGTTCTGCCTGGGTCCACACACCCTCACCAGCCCCTGGGATCCCAGACTCTAAGATGGTCAGTGGCCAGGGTGCTGTTAGTCGAGCTCGCTCTTTAACACTTCCATCACGTTCAATCTGCCATCATAAAGCAAGGAATTTTATCACACCCTACAATAAGAAGGGTACTGGAAACTGAAAAAGATAATCATGATAAACTGTTGCTGCTGTTAATCAACCACAATTTGTCTGGACGAGCAGATCCATCAACCACAGGCAAGCAACTGCCCCTGCAGAGCCATCCCATGCAGTGAACTGGTGTCCCCATGTGGTGAACACATACTAATGAAACTGATGACAAAGACACCTTACTCTATATTACATGGTGTAAATGAACGTTGAAGAAAGAGAGGTATGAAAGCTGTTGAGGTCAGAGAACTGACAAGAGATCAAGTTGACTGGATGACTTTGTATGGAGTGTATGACCACATTCTGACACCCTTTTTTAACTTAACAGTCATTGGACTGACTCTCTATCTATCTATCTATTGCCAGACGCCTCAATCCAGTTCGGGGTGGCCACAAACAAATTGCCTCCACATCGCCCTGTCCCTCACCATTTCACTGCCCTGCTCCCAACTCACACTACCCTCTCTCATATACCTCTCCACCCCATCCCTCCATCTCATCCTCAGCCTCCCCCTCCCTCTCCCCCCCTCCACCTCACTCACATACATTCTCTTCGTCAGTCTTTCACCCTCCATCCTCTCCACATGGCCAAACCACCTCAGTGTATTCCTCCTACCGCTTCCTATCACATCCACATCCACACCACAATGCTCCTTTATATCTTCATTTGTCAACCTGTCTCTCCATGTGACTCCACAGGCTCCTCTTAAATACCGTAAAACACCCTAACTTCGGACACTTTTCATGTGTTTTAATTAATAACTCTGTGTAAAATGGTGCAGTTTTATCCCTGTTGGTGTCCTGTGGTAGCCAGGGACAGTACCTACTGAGTCCATATAATAAAAAAAATTAGCCACGCTAAACTCGTGTGTTTATTTTTCATTTGCAAGTGTCCGAAGTTAGGAACAAATTTCCTAACTTCGGACAGCTCTTCCAAACTTCGGACATCCAAGTATTTGCCCTTTAAATATGAGAAAGGTTAATAGCACCTGTCTCTGGACACACTGGCCAAACTTCGGACACTTTAGAAGTTTTTAAAAAAATCTCAAAATAAATATTGTGCACTCACGGCCCAAGTTATACAAATATAAAGAGAAATATCCAAAAATATCTTCTTTTTTGAGCTCATAATTTGAGATCACATTAAGATGCATCATATCACATTGTAGTGAGGTATTTTGGCCATAAATATAACTAAGAACTCTTCAGAAACTTTTTCAGATGAAAAAAATATATAAAAATGAATTGCATACATTCCAAACTGTAAGAGGAACTGACTTCTTTTTCCTAAACAAAACTTCACGTAATTATCAAGTAGCTACCTCACTGACTCAACAAATGCATACTGAAATAACATAATATGATGTTAAACACTTCTTACTGGTTCTGATGACACCCACACACCCACTAACATGCACACAAATCAACAGACACACACACACACAGGCACATGTTATGACAGCACTATGGAATGTATTAACGAGCTACACACTTTGGTCTTAAACACACACACACATACATAAATACATACATACACACACAAACACACACACACACACTCGAAAAAAAAGTAGAGAATCTAGTGATAAAGGATGTGTCAGGAAATACGGAAACCACCATACAGAGTCTAATCCAGTCCAATGAAACAGCCAATGAAGAGATTAAGAATTTGAAGAGGGAAAATGTTGAACTGAGGAGGAAACTTGAAGAGAGTACTAATAAAACGGAGAAGGTGAGTAATGTACTAGAAGAACACAAGGCAAAGTGGGCACACGTAGAAGAAGAACAGAAAGAAGTGGTCAGCTTAAGAGAGATCATCCAGGAAGAAAGGGAAATGAACAAGAAAGAAATGGAAGAAAATGTAGTGAAAATACTGAAGAAAAAAGAGAAAATAGTGAGAGAAACTGTAGAAAGGAACAGATGTGTGGTAGTATTTGGAAACAGGGAAGAGGAAGAAAAGGTTAGGTTCGCAAGACTCGAGAGAGACACGAACATGGTGAGAGGAATATTAGGCAAGATTGACCCCGAAGGAGACAAGTGGGTAAAAGAAATTGAGGAAGTAAGGAGGATAGGGCCTTATAAGAAAGGGGAAACAAGACCAATGAGAGTCAAGTTTACATCAGAAAGTGTAATAAATGAGATACTTAAAGTGACCTGGAAATTAAGCAAAGAGGCGGGGATGGAAAATATTATAATAAGAAAAGATCTGAATGAAGAAGAAAGAGAAGTTTTAAAATCATTAAAGGAAGAAGTAAAGGAAAAAAATGATAAGAGGACAGAGGAAGAACGTAATACTTTTTTTTGGAGAGTATTGGATATGAAAGTAAGGAAATGGTATTTAAGGAAATAGAAGTGAAGGAAACTAGGGAGGATGGTTGTGAAAGATCAGAAGTTGAGGAAGTGGTACAGACAGAGAGTAGGAGAGAAGAGGGTATTAATAATGTCAAAAATAATTTGAAGGTGATATATACTAATGTTGATGGTTTCATATCGACAAGGATCGAAATTAATGATTTCTTGAGAGAACATGAACCTGATGTCATGTGCTTTGTAGAGACCAAATTAAGAGAAGATATTGATGTTCATTTGGGAGATGGTAAATACAAACTGTGGAGAAAAGACAGAAAAGAAAAAAGGGAGGAGGAGTGATGATAGCAGTGAAGAACAACATAAATGTAGATACTGTGGAAATGGGAGAAGGCAGGGCTGAAGTGATATATATGAAATTAGAAACTGGAGAGAATGTTAAGAGAGATATGGCGGTAGTGTATGTTCCCCCAAAGACGAGAGCATGGAAGGATGACGAATACCATGAGATGTTGTCAGATATGGCTAGCTATTTGCAAAAAATAATTGAGAAAAGCAATAATATAATTTTGGTGGGTGACTTTAATTGTAAAGAGGTGAACTGGGAGGAATGGTACTCGGGAGGCGGCGAGGATTCGTGGGGTACTATGTTATTAAATATAATAATGAATAATGTGATGACGCAGTGGGTCAAAGAAGAGACACGGTTTCGAGGTGAGGACACACCAGCAAGGTTAGATTTACTGTTCACCAAAGAACCCGATGTAATAGAATCATTGGAATATCTCTGTCCTTTGGGAAAAAGTGATCACGTGGTCATTGAGTTCCAGATGTTAATAGGAAACATTGAGCCAAGAGACGAGCTTCATAGACAGGGAAGATACAACTTTGGCAAAGCAAATTTTACAGGATTGAGAAACTTTTTTGAAAATGCGGATTGGAGAAAATTCAGAGAAACAAGAGAGATACAGAGGAAGTGGGATATCTTTCTAGACCTCTATAATTTGGGAGTGGAAAAATTTGTACCAAGAGTAAGAGGGAAAGAAAACAGGAAAAAGGAGTGGTTTAATAGAAGGTGTATGATAGCCAAAAAAAAGAGAGATAAGGCGTGGAACAATTGGAGAAAGAGAGGTAACGACAGAACAAAGGAAGAATATAAAAGAACAAGAAACGAATACACAAGAATACGTAGGGAAGAAGAAAGGAATTTTGAAAAAGGTATAATTGACAAATGCAAGGATGAACCCAAACTGTTTTATAGATTTGTTAATGGCAAACTGAAACAAAAGGAAGGAATCACCAAGCTGAAAGTAGATGGAGAGGTCTTTAAGGATGCGGCAATGCAAGCAGAAATAATGAACAAACGTTTCCAGTCAGTTTTCACTAAAGAAAAGGAGCTTGTGGAAGGGGAGGGAGTGATTAGAAATGTTCCGGTGATGAAAGATATAAAAGTGGAGGTGCAGGAAGTGTATAAATTACTGGAAACTCAAGATGTAAGGAAAGCCCCAGGACCTGATGGAATTTCTAATTGGGTACTGAAGGAATGCAGAGAACAACTGGCGGATAAAATTCACAGCTTAATTGTATGCTCACTGGAAGAGGGGAAAGTGCCAAAAGAATGGAAGAGGGCAAATGTGGTACCAATTTACAAGGGAGGAAATAGGGAAGAACCCCTGAATTATAGACCAGTGTCTCTAACCAGCATGGTCGCAAAATTGTGTGAGAGAATCCTGAAAGACAGATGGATAAAATATCTGGAAGAGATGAATATTTTGGCTGAATGTCAGTTTGGATTCAGAAGTGGAAGGTCATGTGTTTCAAACTTGTTGAGCTTTTACTCAAGAGCGATTGATGTGGTACAGGAGAGAGATGGTTGGGTGGATTGTGTGTACTTAGACTTAGAGAAGGCCTTTGACAAGGTACCTCATAAGAGACTAATGTGGAAACTAGAATATATAGGAGGACTAAAGGGGAAACTTCTGGAATGGATGAGAGACTTTTTGAGAGACAGACAAATGAGGACAGTAATAAAGGAAAAGATGTCTGGACGGAGGGAAGTAACAAGTGGAGTCCCTCAAGGTTCAGTGTTGGCACCAGTAATGTTCCTGATTTACGTAAATGATATGGTAGATGGAGTGAACAGTTATGCGAGTCTGTTTGCTGATGATGTAAAGATCTTGAGGAAGATAGAAAGATAGAGGTTGAGGAGGATTGTAAAATACTGCAGGAGGATTTGGATAGGATACACAATTGGAGCCGGACGTGGGAAATGAAATTTAATGTAAAGAAATGTAAAATTTTGGAAATGGGTAAAAGTACCAGGAGACCATCACTGAATTATTTTTTGGGTAATGAATTAATCACAAAAAGGAGAGAAGAGAAAGATTTGGGAGTGCTGGTCCAAGATAGTTTGTCACCAGAAAAGCACATTAACAAGATAGTTGGAGAGACTTATAAGCTCTTGACTAACATAAGAGTAGCATTTCATTATATGGATGAGGAAATGATGAAAAAATTGATAGTGGCCATGATCCGCCCCAGGTTAGAATATGCAGCGGTAGTGTGGTCCCCACACAAAAAGAAAGATATAAACAAGATTGAGAGAATACAAAGAACAGCAACCAAGATGGTCCCCAGTCTGACAGACCTGTCATACAGAGAGAGGCTGGAAAAACTGGATTTGCCTTCGTTAGAGGAAAGGAGAAAGAGGGGAGACATGATTGCGGTGTTCAGGACCATGGTGGGAGTAGATAAAATTGACAAAGAAGATCTGTTTGTATGGGATAAGAGAGCAACAAGAGGACATGGAATGAAATTGAAAAAGTCAAGCTGCTTGAAGGATATCAAGAAATATAGCTTTCCTTACAGAAGTATAGACTTATGGAATAGCCTGGACAAAGAGATCGTCCAGTCTAAAAACTTAAACGAGTTTAAAGTTAAATTCGACTTATTGAGAAACAGCGACGGAAACCCACGAGCATAGTACATTCCGTGTATATCACAATTAGGTATATTCTTAAATATTTAGAACGACTCAGACAAAGAGGTGGTGCATGAGAAAAACATTCATGTGTGTAAAGGTAGACTTGATAAATGTGGATATGGAGACAGGACAACACGAGCATTGCTCAATTCCTGTATACTACAAATAGGTAAATACAAATAGGTAAATACACACACACACACACACACACACACACACACACACACACACACACACACACACACCTATAGTCTGTATTTTTCCAGTAATTTGTCTGTCCGAATTTAGGAATTTTTTCTGAAAAATACAGAGATATTCATTAAAACAATCATTGCAAGATTATGCATGTATATATTTTAAAACAGTTTACTGCCCAGTACTTACAACACTTTTCCACATATAATCGTACTAATCACGTTCTTACAAATGAAACTGTTTGTTCTGTGTGAACAAAGTTTTGCAGGGTTAGAAATTGTCGATTTTTTTCCATTTGATTCATAAACTTTTTTTCACCCACACATACTCAAGCTAGTTTAACAGGATTTATACATAATAATCTTTAAAGATTACCGTACCTACCTATATCATTATTTTTTGCAAATATCGCACCCTTTTCCAATAAACTTCAATTATTACATTTTTTCGCAAAATGTTCGAAGTTTGGGCGCCGTCCGAAGTTACGGTGTTTTACGGTAACTCATTTCCACTGCTCTCACTCTTGACTTGTGTCCTTCCAACAACGTCCAAGCTTCACTTCCATATGTGACTCTCACATAGGTGAATGTGAAACTATGTGCAGAATAAGTTTTGACCTATTAGGCTGTGCCAAGCTTCTGGGGGCTTGAATGGTGAGTGAATGGGAATGTGGTCCCTTCAATTGGGCAAGCTTCTGTTGGTGTATCATTCCACCAGGCTCTTTCTGGCCCTCCGGACCCAACCTTACCCCACTTAAAGGTGGGAAATGGGGTCTGCAGGAGGAGGAGGAGGAGGAGGAGGATGGTGGTGATGATGATGATGATGTGACTCTTATTACAGAGATAAGATAGTTACTACCCTGAAAAGTTTTAAGAATAAATTTAGACTTATTATTAAATCTAAGTCCTAGCTTAACCTTTGTCAGACATTCATCACAATTCATCACTACATAACTGTATGCTTCAATAAACTCAATGACTACAGCATTATGCTGTCATATTTGTAAGTACAGTAGTCTCTAAAGGAGTTTTTCAGCAATTTTATGTTTATGTGTGAACTTTTTTGAAAAATATGAAATGCTTAGAAAGCCAAGTTTGATCTGAATACAGAGTATTCCTTAGTCCATCCATCCATCATCCAATCCTATGTTGCCCCATGAGGAGCGTTGCAGCCTGGGGCTAGGCAAGTTGGTCCTGACATTTAAGATGAGAGTAACCAACCTCACTCATCCCTGAGTGGCATTACATGAGCAATAAACCCCAACCACTCCTTGGATATAAACCTTCACTGGCCCAATCCAACTGGAGCACCATAATTACCCATCAGACCACCAGGCGCCAAAATTTGGTTATATGGTTACCACCCATCACAGTAAATGGTTTCCTGGTGTACATGAAACCATTTGGCTTGTCACTCAAGGTAGAGTCACCCACAGGCAGAAGGAAGAGGAAAGAATGGAGGAAAGAAAGACAGAAGAGGGAGTGTAAAGTCACCCATGGGCAGAAGGATGAGGAAAGAATGAAGGAAAGACAGAAGAGGATGGAAGGAAAGAAGGATGGAAGAGACGAAAGGGCAGATACCTGAAAGGAGCACTGCATCAAGTGAGTGGATGGTGAGTGCCCCCACCTACCACACAGTATTCTTTAGTACATGATGAAAAAAGAACAAATTTTTTGGCATTTTGAAATGCAGCACAATATTTATTAAATGAAAAGAAATTCCTCCAATAAATATACAACCTGTGTTATTTCATGTCACATTATATGTAGCTAAGTCTGATGACCCCACATAAGCAAGATTATCTGGAAAACATAAAAGATAAGAGGTGCTGCTGGATGAAAAGCCATGACTCTTGCCATGTATTTGCCAGGGTAGTCACATTTTCAGCAATTACCGTACAGACTGTCTATATAGTGAATATGTCTGTGGACACTGTCTCCACACTACAGAACATGAGCAGTCTGAGCCAGGCCTACATGACACACATGGTTCTTTGACTCACTAATTGTGCCTTGTGGGACAGTACAGGTTCATGTTCGAAATTGTCCAGCCAATGCAACAACAGGGTGTATAAGGTCAGATCAAACTACAGTAACTGCAAATTCATGTTTTTCAAACATGGTAAATGTAACAGACCCTCGTTTTATGATGAACTGGTATACTGTACGATAACGAAAAAGTTAGGATCTTTTTTCAATAAACAACTGCATTTTTCCTTATATGATCATTATGTGTTTCGTTTCTGTTTTCGATTTTGAAAGCTCCAACATGTTTGCGTGCATTGGCCTTGGTCGCCTAATGGTGGCTCTCCATGCTGTTCGATCTCTGGCAGCCTCCCTGTTCAGTTCCTTAACCCTGAGATCATGCTTAATGACCTCGTCTCAGGTCTTTTTTGGTCTACCTCTCACAACCCCACCACTAATATTAACACTTCTCACTTTCTGCACCCAATTATC
The DNA here is from genome assembly GCF_032717465.1 of Coenobita brevimanus. Taxonomy (NCBI): domain Eukaryota; kingdom Metazoa; phylum Arthropoda; class Malacostraca; order Decapoda; family Coenobitidae; genus Coenobita; species Coenobita brevimanus. The sequence continues at coordinate 8,484,337 of NC_137027.1, read as the reverse complement.
ACCCCCATCCTCTCCACATTCTCAAACCACCCCAATCTACCTCTCCTTATCACAACACCAGTACACTCCTGTACCATCGTACCTCTCAACTCTTCCATTGTAAAACTTAGCCCCCCCAGGCCTTGCACTCAGGGATGCATTGCACATCCACCTAATCATTGTCATTTTTGTACATTTCAGCCTGCAAATATCCTCTTCCTTTACAACCCAGGTCTCACTGCCATACAGCCCTACACTCCTAACATATGCTGCATACAGAGATCCCTTAGCACATGGGGAGGGCCCTCTCAATGTCTGGAGATGCAACAGACCCTTGAACTTCTTCCAATCACACCTCACCCTAGCCACAGAACTAGCTCCAGCCCCACCTCCAGCACATGCCTCCCAAATAACAAAACTCTTCCACAAACTCAAGAGACTCACTAGCAAGTTCAATCCTTTCATGCCTGACAATCTCCACCTGCTCTCCCAACACATACAAAGCCTCACGTGATGTGCAGTCATGATTTTTGCTTATACTGTAATCACTCAATTATCCGATATAATAGAGCCAAAGGCATGTTTGGGCAATGGCTCCGTCCAGATAATGGACTCCAGTCGGATTGAGCCGATGCAAGTTTATATCCAAGGGATGATTGGGGTTTATTGCTCATGTAATGCCACTCAGGGATGAATGAGGCTGGTCACTCCCATCTTAAAGGTCAGGACGAACTTGCCTAGCCCCAGGCTCCTACACTCCTCTTGGGGCAACATAGGATTGGATGATGGATGGATGGATGGATGAACAGTACAGTCAGCTAGAATAAAACCAGCTACAAAAGAAAAAGGCAGTGGACATGCAAAATGTAATTGTAAAATGGAATAAAATCATGGTAAAACAGAATAAAATCATGGTAATGCACAGTAAGCTAGAATAAAATCAAGTAACAGTTCTGTCAGCTAGAATAAAACCAGCTACATAAGAAAAACGCTGTGGGCACATAAAATGTAGTGATAATATGGAAAAAAATAATGGAAGACTACAGTAAGCCAGAATAAAATTACAGAACAGTAAAGTCAGCTAGAATAAAACTGGCTGCACAAGTAAAAGGCAGTAGGCACACAAAATGTAATGGTTAAATATAATAAAATCTCGATAAAACTGAATAAAATCATGGAACAGTAAAGTAGGCTTGAATAAAATCAAGGAATAGTAGTCATTTAAAATAAGATGAAGGTAACACTCACAACTCCTTGCAAGGCGTCGTGTGGAATAACCCACTAGCTCCTTGACTCTGACTGTTGTACTGCGGCTAATGAACCTGTTGCACTGCATGGTACAGTAAATCCCATGTGGTCTACTAATGTACCCTGATAAGCTTAGCTGGAAGAGGCATGTGAGGAATAGCATGGCCTGAAGCAGGTAGGGGATCACCACAAAAGCAACCACGTGCACCACCATGACAACTTTCACAGAGATGTTTACTCAGTGGCTGTCGCACGGGAAATGAGAACCAGAGGGGGTCTCCAGCCCCTAACCGTCAGCTGATGTGTATAGCCGTCACGATTCACAGCATGGAGCACCGCCAGCTAACGGCACGTACCGCACTCACCTTCCTGCCACCCTCTGAACTCACAACCATTTTCTATGAATCCTACCAGGTAGGTAGGACCCCCAGGTACCCCACGGATGCATGGTTCAGCCTGTACACGGCAGTGATGGCATGAGGAGCCATGTCTTCTTTGTCATCGTCCGATTCTGTAACATCGCATGATGGGCCGACTGCCTCATCGACCCCCGTGAAAGTTCTGCCCTTAGTGCCGGGGAAAGGGCTAAGTGCCAGTGCCAGTGCCATTGGTTGTGCCTTGAATGACACCATGTCTTCATGGACACTTAGTGAGAGCATGTCCTCAAAGGAGAGAAGGAGATACCATGTGGAAAGCAATGTACCTCTCTCGCCCTCCGACCCCTACCCGCTCTCAGACACCAAAGAAGGCTCTCAAACTCGTGCAAGAGGAGGGAAGGGCCTTTGACAGTGACAAGTTCACTGAGGAGGAGGTAGATGACCCAGTACACCAGGCAGGTGAACGTGGAGCTGGTGGTCATCAATGAAATAAATGCCGACGAGCCATCTCACCTACACGCTTGCCACCTGCATGCCAACATCTAGCCCTACAACGCTCACCTACACCTCAGCCTAGCACCTCGAGGCCTGAATCACCACAACTGGGCCCTTCAGGAGTGGTATTTTCCACACGAGCCCCATGTGGTGATACTCAGCACCAAGCGTCTCCCCAAGGAAGTCCCACATCATCACCTGCTTACTCCCCCACCTCCCACACCTCTCCCTCTCCTTCCCCTCCACCCCCTGCCCATGTGCATGCACATGTGCATGCACATGGGCGTGCACGAGCACAGAAAAAACGTCCTGCACATGGCAGACGGCCAGCTTTATCACGTGTGGATAGAGTCGATACCTTTGTGTGGGAAGATGGAGCCGGCTTTGAGCTGTCTGTGCCGGTGTTTGACGTGGAGGGAGCAGGTGTGCAGGAAGACGAGCTTCCCCCCAGGCCTTGGAGTATCAGCAGTATCAGGGCTATTTTCACTACTGCTATTATGCAATACCTGGTGAAGGAAATAAATTTCCATCAGGCCATGTGTATGCAGTGGCCGGATGTGGCTGCCAGCAAAAGCACGCACATGCATGACTGGATACCTGTGGAGGTGGGGGAGATGTTTGTGTGGCTAGCCCTTACCATTATGATCGTGCACATAAGAAAACATGTGCTCAATGACTATTTGTAGGCTGATGAACTCATGGGCACACCTGTCTTTGCCATGTATATTGCCCGTGACAAGTACCTGGCCATCCTAAGGTTCATTCATTTCAATAGAAATTACAGGCCAGCAGCAAACAACAGGCTGTGGAATATTAGACCAATCCTAACAATGCTCAAGGAGTCATTTGCCAGGGTTTTTTGTCCATTTCAGAAAGTGATAATTGACGAGTCGCTGTGTCATTCAGGAGCAGGATGGCATTTATTCAGTATGTGCCTTTGAAGCATCACCACTTTGGCATCAAATTCCTTGTCCTTTGCAACCGCGAAATTGGATATGTGCTAGATGTGACAGTTTATTCAGCAACAGATGTTGATATACCTAGTGACGATCCTCACGGTTTCTCGGCATCAGTCGTGAAAGTGCTCATGGAAAAGTATTTCAAGAGGCACCACATTCTGTATACCAATACCCGGCATTAACCAAGTATTTGCTTGAACACGGTACTAGGTCCTGTGGAACTGTTAGGGCAAGCAGAAAGAATTTTCCTGTATCTCCAGCAAATACTGAGAAAGGAGCCCTTCTGACCAAGAAATGTGGCAACATGTTAGCCCTTCTCTCGCATGACAAGAGACGGGTTAACATGTTGTCTACAGTACATAAGGGTGTGTTTGTGGAAACTGGAAAAACAGACTACGGGACCAGGGAACCCGTGGTAAAGCCAGATGCTGTCAACGATTATAATAACAACATGCAGCTTGCTGATAAATCGGACATGCAAAGTGGTAAGGTTGACTGCCTACGTAAGTCCTGCAGGTGGTACAAGAAGGCGTTTTTACACCGTCCTGATATCGCTGTCCCGAACAGTTTCATGCTGTTCAAGGATCTTGTCAGGAAACCTCTCTCTCTATGAGAGTTTGTGTGAGAGCTTGCACACGAACTCCTTGAAGAATATTCAACTGAACGTGTGCCAAGTGCTAGGAGGGGGACAGCGGCTACAGCAGACAGGCTAAGCTGTGCTGAGTATTTTTGGTGGCACAGGTTGTTAGAGATTGGCCATACAACAGGGCTCTTGTTTGGCGAGCCACAGCTCGCAAATGCGAGTATTTTTTCCCTTCGGCGAACAAATTTTACATGCAAGTCGCCGTTTGACAAGGAGAAAATACGTCCACTTCAAAACCTAGTAAACTACAAAATAAGTAAATCTCACTTAAATGAACAAAAAAGCACGTTGTGATTGATTATTCAGTCTTTTCTTGTCGCCACTGTGAATGTTTAAAACCTCAGTATATGATTCTCATCATCACAATGTGTAAATAAATAAATATATCTATTGCTCGTAAAATATTTCGCCTCATAGTCAGTTTGGCAACTAAATATTTATTTGGCTAGTAAATTAGAAACCTTAGGAACCAAATGGCTCGCAACCGTCGGTAGTCAGCAAGAGCCCTGTACAACAGCAGGTCATAATGTCTACAGGCAGTGCCACATCTATAACATGACCAAACACCGTTCCCCAGCACGAAACCTCATACCAATGTGCAGAGTGCAAGGTCCCCCTATAACCTAAATGATTTTCCGAGTATCACTCCGAGCTTGAGTATTGAGTAGGTATGTGGGAAAGTGTAAATAATATAGAGGAATGCAGAAGTGTGTATGTTTTTATAAATAAGTGAAATGTTGGATGTTATAAGTGATTCATAGTATGTGGTATGATATGTTTTATAATAAGTTCTAAATATGCAATGCAATAAGTGTTACTGTTTATTGGATATTGGTGAAAAAATTATTGGAAATAACATGAGTTAGCCAACCTAGCATCTGAAAGAAAACCACTTGTGAGCAAGCCAGGAAGAAAATTACCTGGTTGGCTATTACTAAATTATTTCACTCAATACTAAGGAAAATTGTGCTGAATATGAGAATCAGTGTATTTGTGATGTGGAGTACAAATAATGTAAGTTGTGTATAACATTTATAAGGTTTTCACAATGCCCCTGATTAGTACAAATCAGTCTGAATTATATTACAAGTAATTACCTCATACTCAACGATCCTGAGTGAAACAGCCACAGCATATACAGTACTTGTCAAAGTGCAATTACCCATAATCGTGATGTCAAGTGCAACTATAAGTGTCCTTGCAAAAGGAAATTATTATAAATGATGGAAGAAGTGAGTACAAAAAAACAAACAGATATTTCCTTTCCCACACACCTACAGGGCATAGTGGCACTGTGAAACGGGCAGAAAACCCTTTAGGGAGCCACATGGACAGGATGATGACTCAACCTTATGAGAGTGAGTGAGGAAAAGTCAAGGATCGAGTGGAATTTCCCACATTCCATTCAAGGATGACCAAACAGTGTTACAGTCACCACTCCAGTCAGTGCTGCCAACGCTAACCAGCGAGTCCAATGTCACAGCCAGTGGCATGCACTTGGATCCTGCCTGCCAAACATGTAAAACCACTCATCTTCAACTCATCCCTGCTCATTGATGGGACCACTTAGAGACCTCGGGATACCTTCAATGGACACAGGAAGAGTTGGTGAGTCTTGTGTTTGTATTTTCTTCTCGAGCTATTACAGTTTGGCAGATACAGTATTAGGGTTTGAACTAAGGGTATTTGCCAAAATCTCGGAAATCCCCCGTAAGGAGGAGTGGGCAACAACCAGAAACCCCCGGCAGCTAAGGCTAGAGGATAATGGATGAACTACAGAGCCAGGCATTGTCACTGGGCTATTCTCGCCCAACTGGGTGAGAAATGTTCACACTGTCAAAATTTCATGCTGGAGATGAGAATTTTGCCCGAATATTTTCAAAAATGTATGATTAATGGTTTAATACAGCCAGATCACAGCGTTGGGACAACAGACTGTAAGGGACGTCCAGATACAAGCATACCCTGATATCCAGTGACCCAATAACCAAACACTCGCTACACTGAACACAAGAAATTGGGTGGCATTCCCACAATCTGATCTGACATCAATTTGCTAGTCAAAACACTCCACCACTCAGTAGGTTTGAAACGTGCAAGTCCGAATACAGATGCCTCCATCCCCTCACTTCTCCCTCCCATCCTCAACTCCCACCCATCCCTCCTCCATCTTCAGCCACACTCAGTGCTGCCAGGCATGTCGCCCTCCTCATCCCTCCGTTCCCCCTCCACCCCATTTGACATGCTGCCTGGCACGTGCTCGTCCATTTTTGCCATGTCTGTTGCCCTGAGTGCATCTCAGCATAGCACCTCCCACTACTTTACCTTCCTGCATTGCTGAGTGCTGCACCAACACCACCATTGCCATTCCAAAATGTCTAGGCAATAGCCTAGTAGGAAAATTTTGCCTGTTTTTACATACTTAAATATTTTTTATTTGTCATCAATAAATTGCCAAAACATGTTTGTATGTGATGTTTGATACGCCATTTTTTAGCAACAGTACTGTTTATGAGGATAATTACATTACCTATGGTGTTTTTGTCTCGGTCTCTACTGACTGAGTAAGGTTTATGAGAGTTTGGGCTTGGGCCTGGAATGCATCTCTGGCTTTTCTTCAGTATTTATGGGGAAAATTGCTTTGATATCTAGCAACTCGCTGTCCAAACACTCCCACCGGTATACAACACTGCTGAATATCGGGGTATGCCTGTACAGTACAACTGCCAACGTGGAAGCTTACGGTTATTTGTTCCAAAATTACTGTGAACTCAGACTCTGTCAGTGTGGCAGTGCCAGTGAGGGAACATGAGTGTAGTGTTGGAGTTTAACCAGAAAGTTAAATGCAGTGAAGTGAAACAACTACCAGTTTAGGTGAGCTGGTAACAGATTATTAGACTTATTTTGGCACTAAGCAACGAGTGCGGTGCAGTAAACTGAATTAACTACCAGTTCAGGTGAGCTGGAACTTGTCTTTAAGACTTAGTTGAGTGGGTAATTCAACCATAAAGAATCCCCATTGTATCTATGTTATAATCAACCTGACATATGATAAATCATTATGCAATGAATTTTATCAAACACATCCTCATCATAAGACAAGGACATGCTGTATTGTCTTGTGCTCTGGTATAAGAAGAAAGTAGGGTAGGTTTATGGTGACTAATAAAAACAAACTCCAATATAATGAGCTTTTAGGTGAAGTGAGATGATCCCAAGGCTTTGGTACTGCAGCTTGTTACAACAAACTCCCACTCAAATCTTCACCAATCCATCTCCCAGTCCTGTACTGCCTCATCAAAAAAAAGCTGAGGTCTAGGGCTAGGCTACTCAATACAAACAATGAAGACGAGAGTGACTAGTTGCTCTTCCTACAGCAGAATAATATAAGCATTAAACTCCCAGAACCCCTCTGATTAAGACCATTATGGGTAACATCCATTGGAGCATCTTAGTTTAACTGACCACCAGGCATCTAAAAATTTAATGAGGGCCATAGGGCAGTTGCACTACATCACTACAGAGCACAGAGACCCATCCTTGATCTCCCTTCATACATGAGAGAGCAGTCCCAGAAAAGGCAAAGGTCACAAAAACGACACAACTGCTAAGCACTGACATTTATGGACTTCTTTCAGTTATACAGTACTGAGTCTTACATCTGAGAAAATTTGGTAGGTTTACAGTGTTTCTGAAAAGCAAAGTCCAGTATACATCACCCTATAGTGTGGTGGGGGAACAATATGCCTTATCTATGTAGCTATAGTGTGTAGTTTTACTTACACATAAAATTTCCATCTCTCCATCTTGATTACTGAGCCATACAAGAGATTAACAATAAATATGTGGTGCTAATCATGAATAAGTACTATGTACAGGATGCAGAGCTTTAGTACAGCCTTATTCTGCCATTGAGCTAAAGTAAGTTGTAAAAAGGACAAAAATCTCTTACAAAGTAAAGTGAGTGAACTATACTGTAGCTATAACAAACTTATCACCTTTTAAATAAAGCATACCTTTTTATTCAGAACGAGTGCAGCATGGAGGGAGCATGTACCTATGAGATGCTTATCACACTCCTTGCAATCTGAAATGCAGGTAACTAATTTGAAGGATTAAGAGCATACATTATCCAACCCTATTTCTGATACAAAATAGAATACAAAAATACTGCAGAACACAGAGTACAAGAAAATAATATTCAAAAGAGTAAATAGGCCATACATTCATCCACTGATTATCAATTCTTGGCTCCAATTAATCTTCACACACTTACCGGATCATGCACTTCATACAACTGTTTCTCCACACATCCATTTACCAAAGCTTTATTATTTTTGTTCCCCTATATAGAATCTAAAGGTGAATGTAGGGAAGAATAAAGTTATAGTCCTCGAGAGCACTGATGTCACTGAATGTACTGTGAAACTGGATGATGAGGAAATGGAAAATGTGAGTGCATTTAAGTACAGTACTTGGGTAGTGTGATGAATAAGGATGGGAAGTTTTAAGGATGAAGTGTTTGAAAGGATACAAGAAAGAAAGGTTTATGGTTCTCTGAAAGCGGCGATAAGAAATATGGATGTTAGCATGGAAGTAAAAAAAAAAAAAGTAACTGCATGATAGTACAGTATTCTGATGCCAACTCTAACATATGGAAGTGAAGCTTGAACCTTGTTGGAAGGACACATGTCCAAATTGAGAGCAATGGCAATGAGTTATCTGAGAGGAGCATGTGAAGTTACATGAAGAAACAGACTGACAAAGGGGAATGTGAAGAAGAATTGTAATGTGGCTGTGGATGTGACAAAGTGTTACGAGGAATACAGTGAGGTGGTTTGGCCATGTGAAGAGGATGGAGGGCAAGACTAACATGGAGAGTGTATGTGAGTAAGATGGAGAGGGGGTAAGGAAGGGAGAGGCCAAGGATGAGATGGAGGGATGAAGTGGAGAGGGATATGAGACAGGGGAGTGTAAGATGGGAAGAGGGCAGTGAAATGCCGGGGGACAGGGCAACATGGAGACAAGTTGTTTGTGGCCACCCCTTACAGGATTAAGGCGTCTGGCAACAGACAGACAGACTGTCTCCCACCTGTACCTGTATCTGTCATCTGTATATAACTAAGCTATATATGGACACTCACCTCTATGTTCACTTTGATGATAAACTTTCAACCTATACATCTTTTATGAATCTATTCAAAACCAATCTAAATATTCCAAATGTATCACAAGGTTCTACTGTGCTCTGCCTACCACTAGAGGCTTTTTTTTTTTTTTTTTTTTTTTTTACCATATTAGCATAAAGGGCTTGAAACCCTTATATGTACTCAGTTATGCCAGTCACAAGTTTCCACTAGTGTCCTCTTTGCTGGTAAGAGGTATGTTAGCTTATGATTAAATTCCACTTGGGTACTTTTGAAGCATTCCAATGGACAGTAATCACAGTTACTGAATACTAAGTTAAATGTAAGGAGCTATGTCAGCTTACATGTAAAATCATGATTATCCATTGTATATGCATCACCATAAGACATGCCAGCAGATTTCCTTAGGTTGTAGATGCAGGGTTTTCTTGGTTTGTTGGGAGGGCAGTATTCTATTTCAGCACCCAGTCTGGAACTCTTTTGGTGTGAATCATGGTCATCTCCCTGGTCAATCAGTTTTTTAGGTATTTCATTACCACTTACTTTGATCACCTGCAAGAGAATAACATGTTTAAGACATTGTCATTACGGTATTATTATGCTAAAGCTTCCCATCATAAATGGAATGGAAGAAATTCAGACACAGATAACGGAAACAGAAAGAAATACATAAGCACAAGAATTATCAGTACGATGCTAGTACCCAACAAAATGAAAGAAATAACCAATTATCATCAAGGCCTTTGATATTCCTGGTTCCACCCTGTACATTAAAGTTTTCCATTTCTTTTAATGCAATGAAGTTTAGTGGGTAATTACAGTGCTCCAACTGGATTGAGCCAGTGCAGATTTACATCCAAGGGGTGGTTGGGGTTCACTGCTCATGTAATGCCACTCACGGATGAGTGAGGCTGGTCATTCTCATCTTTTTTTGGACCAACTTGCCTAGCCCCGGGCTTCTAAGCTCCTCAAGGGACAGGCTTAGATGATACATGAATGAATGAATGAAGAAAGAACCAAAGGCTACAACCCGAGTTATTAAAAAAATAATAATAATAATATATACACAACATAAATAAAGGGGGGAGAACAGTTCCAGAGCTGACTTACTGGATATGTAGAGGACTAAATGTATCAATGAACTCTTGTATTACGAAAACTGTAAGAATGCACTGCCGGATGGGTGTTATGAGTTTACTGTAATGAAGGATTGCAATCAGCTAGTTAAAAGGGGGAGTGACATTAATGTAACAAATTCAAAACAGCAGTGACATTGACGCAGCATGAGTAGAGCTTAAAATGCATCAGTGTGGCAAAGACAGAGACTGGAGGTGGTAAGAGGGAGGAGATGATGAGACCAAAACCTTTTGATTCCAATTTGTTTAGATGAGCTGTAAATGCGAAGCCCCCTATGCATTACAGCTGCATTCAATACAGGAAAAAATAAAATCCCTGTACAAAGTTAACAGCTGTGCATGGGTAAAATGGGACAGAGTCATCTTAACACACCCAATCTCTTGGATGCAGATTTTGCAAGAGAGGTACCAGTAACATGATTTTTCCACGATAGGTTATGAAGTTTCAAAGACTTTGAGAGAAGATGAAGGACTGAGCTGAATAATGATAAATACTGTAGACTATCAAAGGATACTTCAGCAGAAGATTCTGACAGCTGAAAGATGTAGACATGGAGACTGGATGCACTGAAAACAATTTGGCAATTTATTTTTTTATTTAATGAGAAAAAAAAAAACAAGACAGAAAACAGCAGGTGTGCCACAGCCTCGTCCTGTGGCTGTTGATGTAATTGTTCTGATGGACGCTGTAAGAAGTGGTGAAAGTGTGATGGATGAAGCCATCACTGTATGAGTAGGTAGGGTGTGATATGCAGCTTACAAGACCACTGACAAAAAATAGGAAGAAAACTGACAACAAGACAGAGCACTGAAGAACACCACTGATGTTGGTTTTAGAGCATTGGCCACCAACTGCAGTTACAGAATGATCCGGAAAGGAAGTTATAAATGAAGGAACAGATATTAGGATAGAAGTCATAAGAGGCCAGTCTGGAAATTCTAGACCTGTGCTAAGGTTGGCTGAAAGCCTTTGTAATGTAAAGACCAATGACAAGGGTTTTGCTAAGTTTTGAAAGGAGGATCAGAAAGAGTCAGAAAGGAAAGTGTGAAAACCTCCAATGAAGTGTCCCTGGCAAAACCCATACTGTCAGTCAGAAGGATGACTGCTGGTATGACAGGAAAGATGCTTCGAATTTTTCTGTCAAAGATAGAGTAAAAAACTTTAGAAATGCTGTACTGTACAACTATCAAAGTAATTGGCTGATAGTTAAAAGGCAAAGAAAAGCCATCCTTCTTCAGAACAGGCTGACTGAGAGTAAACTTCAAGCATGAAGGAAAGGAACAAATTGGAACACAAAGGCAAAAGTTTACCTAGGCAGGGTGTAAGCAGGGATGCACAGTTCTTCAGAAAAACAGGCGAGACCCCATCAGGCCTGGATGGCTTATCAATACTGATACAGTACTTCACTTGATTAAGTTGCTCTAACAGCATTTATGGATTCAAACCATTCCATCAATGGCCAAGTTACTAATGAGTACAATCCTTGTTCTGTGAATCCCCAAACTTGCTTCATCCACTTGCTTCTGTTTTCCATTAATTCTTTTGCTTTCTCAACTTCTATAATACCTTTTCACATATTCACATATTGTATCAAAACTATCTTCTTGACCTACATACATTTTTTCATCCTGAAACTGACAAACTCATTTATACATATACTGTACCTTATTCACCATCACTGTTATACGGTACCCATTCTCTTCACGTGACAGTATCTTTGAAGCACATTTGACAAACAGATGTCCCAATCCCACATTTTTCACAATTCCTGATATGGTACTGGTACTGTACTTCTTATCCTTCCCAATCATTATATCCCATGCAGATAAAGTACTGTACTGTATCCTGTATCTTATTAGTCCCATATCCACTGCTCTCGTTCTTGATATTTCACACACATGGCAAACCAATGTCTCACATCCATTCATTAACATGGAAGATAAGACAACTCTCTAAGTCACCTTGCATATTTTCATAGGCATCAGCAACATTACTACCTTGGGCCATTCCAGTTTTCATATCCTTTTTAACACTTCCCTCTTCACTATCACTGCTAAAAGATCCACCATTCCACCACTCAAACATTTATTTCCCTATCAGGAGTATAGGGGCCCAGGGACAGACAACTTATTCCAGATATGGGAGAGTAGCCAGCAACTTATCCCTCAGCAGAACCAATATTACGTGAACAATAACCCTCAACTATTCCCTGAGATTTAACCCCTTATTAGCTACATCCGAATGGGGTGTCTTAACCCACTAAACTACTCAGCATCCATTTGCTGGTCACCATTAGACATCCATTTGGTGGTTACCATCTGACATCCAATTGTTGGAAAAGTGGATAACACCGAAGTTAGTACAATATAACTATTACAACAATTACAGTACATACAGTATATACCGTACATAAAAGTTTAAGTTATTTTAAACCATAATCTTGAAAAGACCTTCATTGCAATACCAGAATACTAAAAGATTAAGTTATTCCTACATTTATCTTTACACTCTACAACCTAACAGTCAATTCCAGTTACTCTTTCTTCTCTAACTACCAAGGTTCTTTTGAGGCTCAGCTGGACAAGTAATACCATATACAGTAAGTACTGGCAATTATATAATAATGTATCTTCCTCTACTCATAGTCATAACACTCAGTGACAACAGTCAGCTAGGTACTAAACCATGAGGGTACTGAGGCAGTGACAGCAGAAGACAGGATCGTCTCTTACGTAGGCTTGCCTAATGTGCAAAGCTGACCTCTGCCAGTCATACCTCAGTGGTGTTGTTCGGTCCTGGTTTCAAAGTGGCACATGTCCACAGTTCCACAACATCCTCTTGTGAGCTACTCAGACTTGGCAATATTCGTTTCTTCCTTGCCATTATTCTTGATGCTTCTGACTGGCAAATAAAAGAAAGGAGAAAAAATGAAGGTATCAACCGATCACTAAAAACAAAACATAAAAAACAGTTTGATACACAGAAACAAATATCATCATCATTATCACCAGCAGCAGCATCCAGACCCCCTTTCCCACCTCAGCGTGGGTGAGGTAGGTCCAGAGCCAAAAACAACCTCATAGACAGAGATATTAAGCAAAGACTGCCTAAACTAATGTGCCACACTCCCATTCACTCATCATTCAAGCTCACAGAATATTGGCTACACCTGACTGATCCAAACTTAAAGCCACATGTAGCTTCACACTCAACCCTCCAACAGTCGATAGAATGACTGTCAAGTTAAAACAGGGTGCCAAACCTTGGTCATACACTCCTTCACACTAAATTCATCCAGCCAGTTCCCTCGCCTTGTCAGTCTCCATAGCTCTCGCATTCATTTGGCCTACTTATCTACCTTCTTCTTGACCTACCATGCCTCCTTCCACCTTCAAACTCACTTGGACATATCATTTTCACCACTCAACTAGTATCCTCTCTCTCTCCAAATGCCCACACCATCCAAGGGTACATTCTTCGACTCTTAGCGTCCACAGACTACTTTACTCCGCATATTTCAGGATCACATTACTCGTTATCAAATCCACTCACTGCACTCCACACACACTCCTCAACAGCCAGCCCCATCTCCACTGCTCTTATGCTCAACTTTACCTTTTCATGACTGGGTCATAGGAACAATATTGTAATTGGTTAAGTACTATCGGCACCATGTCAACAGAAACAGATGGCACACTGGTACAATAAAGTAGCTTACTGGAAATATTAAATGTACAGTACTGATAGGAAAATAAAAATATAGTCAAAATTATCTTAACAAAAGTTTTAAACAATGACTAGAACTGGGTGAAAGGGTGCTGCTCCTCCTACAGAGGCTGAAAGCAATTCCCCTCCAAGATTCTGGTGCTTTCCGTGCTGAGACTCTATCCATTGCTGAAGGACTGGGATAAGGCCCCTATAACTGAACAAAGGCATCAAGACACAGACTGTATGGTATGCTAAAGCAATGGTGTTAGCTGGGTCCAGGGACTGGTTATTCTCTGTAATACACCAAAACTCTAAAACAACAAGCACACAAACATACAGTAACAACATTTGAATGAATATTTTTGCCACATGTCCTTAACCAGAATTCAATAATTCCCTGTACCTTTATGAAGGATGGGGTACAGGGTTTATGGGGGGTGGGGGATGCTGAGGGGAGAAAGGTATTAATGGTGTTTCTCATATGTGTCTGGCACATGTCTGGGGTGTGTCTAAGGGTGTGTGGAGTGCATCTAGTCGACCACATACCTGAGATACAGTACAACATAATAGCCATAAGTATGACCGAGAGGTAGGAGAGGTGAACTGGGGTGTGTACCCACAGCATGTCTGAAACATGTCTAGTGTGTATTTACTCATAGTCAACCATGTACTGTACAGTACAGTACCTACATTGTGCTGCAATAGCCATGAGTGACACAGAGGCACAGGACATAGCACTGGGCTATCAGCTGTACTAGGGCAGTCCCCAAACCAGAAGGGTGTCATTTAAATGTTTAACTTTTACATACACCCAGACCATGTGTATGCACCAGGAAAGATGGATGCCCCACCCCTGGCTTGCATAATCCCTGATCACTTTTGGGCAAAGTGTAATGTCCTATAGCCTGACAAGAGGCAGCAGATGGATATGGTTACCATCATTCTGGGAGATACTACCGTGGAAGGGACATGGGACCAACATCCAGTTGCTGGCTTTGCACAACCCTCTTTGGTGGAAATTCAACCATAAGTATTAAGTCATCCTAGTCCATGCTGAAGAACACTACCCATACATATCTCATATACACAGATCATTCCCTTGTGATAGTGGTAGGTGGTGGCAACCATCATTCACTCACTTGATGTAGTGCTGCCTACTTCTTCCTTAGCCTTTATCATTCTTTTTCTGTGCCTGCCCTCCTCTCTTCCTATTTCTCCCATCTTTTCTGTCACTACTTATTGCTTTTCTTTCTGTTAGAGGTGGCTTTACACTGAGTGACAAGCCAAATGGTTTCCTGTAAGCCAAGAAACCATTTACAACGCTGGGTGGTAACCATATAACCAAACCATACGTGCCAAGTGGGTTGGTGGAGGGTTAGTGCCCCTCCCTGTAAAACAAATAACTCAGAGTCAAATGGCCACCCCGTACGGGATTATGGCGTCTGGCAATAGATAGATAGATAGATTCCCTTGTGAAGTACCATACTGGGCTTGCCTCTTCCATTTCTCTGTACCTCATCATGTGGAAGGATCTTGTTCCAACCATGGCAGCTGCTTGCTTGTGGTTGATGGGTCTGCTTGTCAGACAGATAAGGGTAGGGAAACAACAATTGGTAAATAGTATTTAATTCCTCCTCAAATACTGTAGAGATGGGTACAGCTATCAAAGGTATCAAATTGCTCTTCTGCTAATGAAAATTGTCCATTTTGTTCCTAAGGTATTATAAAATTTCTTGGGGAGCACGCTCCTAGGCCCTCAAGCAAAGTGGTATTTGCTTTGGCTGCTGCCAAGATCATTGTGAAAAATTTTTGTCATCAGCTAAATGAAGTTCTCTGGTAGTATCCAGAAGGCATGGGGCTTCCCTCATTCACTACCATAAAGTTGCCCAGTAGCAACCAGAACACCAACCTGTACGCCGACCTCCAAATTTCTGTCAGATTAATGAAGTCGTGTTTCTGGTCGGATTAAACCACCCGAGGCGCTGCCCTTTAAAGGGATCCTGAGAATGGCTTTTAACAACCTGATACACGCGTGCCCTTTAACGGAGAAACCAATAGACAGCGATAACACGGTATTCCCGTAGTTCCTGCAGCGGAACAATGAAGATATTGCCAAACATCCAGTGCCTACTTATGTGAGTCCTTGTGGTGCCACGTTGCCTACCATAAACTCATTTACTCCATGCGAACCTCAAAGGCATGGATCACAGGTTTGCTGACCACTAATGCTAATACTGTAAAGTACTTTTTCGAATAGCACCGGCAGACCTGCCTCCAATGAAATGCTTACCTGTTCTGCAGAGCAGGGCTATATAAATCCAAAACACTATTACCTGTTCAAAGGAAAAAAGGTCATACCATCAGCTTCACAAGCTCCATTGGGCACAATACATCGCTCCGCGCTCAAGGTGCATTCTTAGTTGCAGCATTGTATATGTATTAACTCATATATCATAGTTTTTGTTGTTGAGACTTTAAAATACAAATATCGGAAAATATACATAATGCTTGGTACAAAACAATGTTATTGGCACATTTTGAGAGAGAGAGAAAAAAAAATCGTGTTGCTCTGCCCTAGGCGCGTTATTTGAATAATTATTATGGTTAATGTTTAAAACCAATTTACATAAAGTTTAAGCAAAGTTGGGAATGTACGAGTGGATGGAATGGTTGGTCAGTGGGGTGTGCCAGCTGACGTAGATAGAAATGGTAGTGCTTTGGTGGACATTTGTGCTGGTAAGAAGTTGGCAATAGCCAACACCTACTTTCGACATAAGATAATCCACCGATTTACATGGAGAGTAATGAGGAGGATGGATGGTGAACTTGTTGAACGAAAGGCAATGATAGACTACGTGTGTGTGGATGAGCGAATGAGAAGACAAGTGTTGGATGCAAGAGTTGTGGAGAGGGTGGGGGATGGAGTCTCGGACCACCACTCGAAGGTGAAGCTGCAAAGAAAATGGTTGAGGAGACGAAGGGGAAGACGGGAGGAAACAGCTCCTATGAGAAGAGTGGGGAATTTGCCAGATAGTGAGAAAATGGCAGAGTATAAGAGCATAGTGGAAGAAAGATTGGGAAGGTATGAGCTAGGGCAGGTGGAAGGGGTGGAAGACGTATGTAAGATATTTACGGAAGAGATAGGCGCAGTGTGTGAGGTGGTTTGTGGAGTGAGGAGGAGATGCAAGTGTGTACAAGGGACAGCATGGTGGAATCACGAGGTGAAACAAGCTGTGGAACAAAAGAAGAAGGCATATAGTGAATGGTTAGCGAGTAGAAGTAGGGGAGAAGATGAGAGAGAGAAGAGAGAGGTAGGCTATATGTGAGTAGGAGAAGGGAGGTGAAGAGACTGGTGAAGGAGAGTAAGAAGAAACTGGATGAAGAGTTTGGGAGGAATCTGAGTGTGAAATGGAGGGAGAGTAAGAAATTGTTTTGGAAGGAGGTAAAGAAAGTAAGGCAGTGTGAAAGGGGAAATAGCAGGGGAGTGAAAGATAGGAATAATAGATTGTTGGTGGAGAAGAGAGAGAAATTGAGGAGATGGAAGGAGCACTTTGAGGATCTGTTGAATGTAAAGAGTGAAAGCAGTGCGGGTATAAGTGGCTGGGGAATGGCTGGGAGGAGGAGAGATGAGAGGAGGGAGGAAGAGATCAGTAGGACGGAAGTAGTGGAAGCAATGAAGAAGATCAAGTTGGGGAAGGCCCCAGGAATTGATGGAGTGTGTGGTGAAATGCTGAGGTATGGAGGTGAGATTGTTGTGGAATGGATATGGAAGTTGTGTAGATTGGCTTGGGAAGAGGGAAGGGTTCCAGAGGACTGGAAATCAGGTATAATAGTTCCTTTATATAAAGGAAAAAGGGAGAGAGAAGTATGTGGTAACCATAGGGATATTTGCCTTCTTAGTGTGACTGGTAAAATATATGGTAGAATCCTCATTGATAGGGTTAAGCATATGACAGAGGAGCTAGTTGGAGAAGAACAAGGGGGATTTAGGAAGGGAAAAGGGTGTGTAGATCAGATATTTGTTCTAAGATGTTTAGTGGAGACTGAAGAAGTATCTAGAGAAAGGAAAGAAAGTGTATGCTGCCTTCATGGACTTGGAGAAAGCTTATGACAGAATAGATAGGCAAGGTATGTGGAAGGTATTAAGAATATATAGAGTGGATGGGATTTTGTTGAATGCTGTGAAGAGTATGTACGAAGGAGCTAGGGCTACGGTGCGAGTGGATGGTGAGCTGAGTGAATTTTTTTATCTCAATATGGGACTGAAACAGGGTTGCGTGATGTCTCCATGGCTGTTTAATATATACATGGATAGGGTTGTAAAGGAGGTGCAGGGTAGGGCAGTGGATGTGGGAGTGGCTCTAATGAATGAGGGTGAGATTTGGAAGCTTCCGGTGTTGCTGTTCGCCGATGATACAGTATTGTTGAGTGAAGATGAATGGGAGTTGCAAGGTTTGGTGAATGAATTTGGGACAGTCTGTAGGAGGAGGAAGCTGAAAGTTAATGTAAACAAAAGTAAAGTTATGGTGTTTGAGTGGAATGAAGTCACAGAATGTACAGTGAGGTTGGATGGTGAGGATATGGAGAGTGTGAGTGCATTCAAGTACTTGGGTAGTGTGATGAGTAAGGATGGAACTTTGGAGGATGAAGTGCGTGAAAGGGTACAGCTGAGAAGGAAGGTTGTTGGTTCACTGAACGCAGTGAAATAAGGAGGTGAGTATGGAAGTTAAGAAGTCACTGCATGATAGTATTGTGATCCTTACCCTGACGTATGGAAGCGAGGCGTGGATCTTGCAAGGGGGGAACAAGTCAAGAATGAGAGCAGTGGAAATGAGTTACTTGAGAGGAGCGTGTGGAGTGACATGGAGGAACAGGTTGACGAATGAAGAAGTGATGGAACGTTGTGGGGTGGATGTGGATGTGGTTGAGAAGATTAGGAGAAATACACTGAGGTGGTTTGGACATGTGGAGAGAATGGAGAGTGAAAGACTGACTAAGAGGGTGTATGAAGGTGAGGTGGAGGGAGGGAGAGGAAGTGGTAGACCGAGGATGAGGTGGAGGGATGGAGTTGAGAGGTATATGAGGGAGGGGTGGGGTGAGTTGGGGGGAGGGTAGTCAAATGGTGGGTGACAGAGCGACTTGGAGGCGTTTTGTCTGCGGCCACCCTTTGCGGGATTAGGGCGTCGGACTATAGATAGATAGATAGATTGATCACATCAGCTTACTGGATGCTGAGCTTCAGATAAGCGCACTGCTCCTATGATAAATGCCACTTCATTTATACATCGGCAGCGTCATGTCGTAGCCTCTCGCTTCCCTTTGCTAGTCATTCCTAAGATGAAAAAGACTTCGATATGTTTCGCTGCCCATATATGATATTCCTTGATATGATGTGTAACGGAGGAAAGTAACAGATACGTCCTAAATGTGAAGTGGACATGGTGGAATAGTCGGCGGACTTTTGTCGCTGACTATAGGCTAGGCTACCTTAGTTTAGTCCCTCCACTACAATTTCTTAAATACATGCGTAGATACTTAGAAGGAACTTTTGGTTGCGAAGGATTTAATGAAAGTTGTATCTAACTCATTCAGTTCTTAAAATCTCTCCTAAACTGAATGAAGCAAATGCATAATCTGAGTGAAGAGGTTAATGCTATGTCACAACGGCGGGTTGGTCATTTCACCGAAGGCCACCGAGACCCACCTAACCTAACTTAACCTTATCTAACCTAACTTAGCCTTGCTTTTCCAGTGGCTCTCTGTGCGCCATGAGGTGCCCCTCGGTGGTTCTGAGGAGTCGGTCTTTTCATCGAGGGCCACCGAGAGCCACCTAACCTCACCTTGCTTTTCCAGTGGCCCTCGGTGTCTCTTGGTGAAAAAAAACTCATCAACGACAGCTGCTTATGATGGTCATCAACCTACACAGTACACACTTACTATTACATATTAAAACACTTCACAAGAGTAGTCTACCATTCACTGCACACTGAAGCACCTGCTCCATGCTACACTAGCATGCCTCCCACTCCACACTGGGTTACATGCCCGTAGCCAGACGGGGGGGGGGGGTCGAGAGGGAAGAACGACCCCTCCACCTGCCTACAGGTTCACTTTCTTAAGGTCTGTTTTTTAATATCAGTGCAAAAAGAGCCACTCTCCGTTGTTCAGATGTTTTGTGCTGCTTCTCAACGTCGCTCATGCATACATCCAGACCCCCATAGCAGGCACAAGGAGCAGCAGACCTTTGACCAGCCGGCAGCTATGAAAGTCCAAAGTCAGCAGAAAAGACACCCACCCGCCTCGAAAAGTCTAGCTAAGGGCCTTTTAACTCCACGCTTCAGTGCACCTTCCACTCCATAACACATCGGTCCACCTAGTAATCCACACTACACTACCATCTGCTCTACACTACACTATTGGTCCAGCCAAGCTACTACTCCTCACTAAACAGTCCACCTACCACTCCACACTACACAACATCACATCTCACTTCAGCTACAACACGCAACCTCCTATTCAGCAACGCCACTCTACCTCCCATTCCACGCTACGTCAGTCCACATATCAATCCACACTCCACAAGTCGCTCCTTTCACCCCACACACCACCTCCCATTTCAACTACACCAATCCACCTCCCATTCCACACTACGCCAGTCCACATACCACTCCACACACCGCAAGTCTACCCTCCACTCCACACACACCTCCCACTTCACTCAGCACCAGTCCACCTCCCACTCCACACTACACCACCTCTCAATCCAGACTTGCCAATATAACTCTTCACTCTCAGTTTAACAGCCCTATACGTTACTGTACACTTTACCTAAAATTGCCTTGCCTTCTCTCCGTCTTGAATACTGAGCTGTAAAATGAGATCAACATTAGGGTATGGTGTTAATCACGTAAAACGGCTAAATATTGGGTGAAGCGCCGTAGCATTGTCTAATTCCACCACTGAGCCACGGGAAGTAACCTCTAAATATAAATAAAAATGTAAATAAAATGAAATAAATCTCGTCTTAGTTAAACCTCTCCACTGTTTCATGGCAACACGAAATCAGCTGGCGATATCCCCCTTAGATAACCCGTTCCTACAATGATCTGATCTTACGGGACTGAATATTCTGGTAAGAGTCCTGAATTCACACTTCTTTTTCGTCTGCCTTACTGTGCACCATTGCAACATAGCATTGAAAAGGAAAGTTAGTCCTCTGTCTGTTTGTGTAAAAGGTATCTAAAAAGTTATCGGATTTCAATTAAATCTGGAGGATAGGTGGGCAGTTGGTCATGGAAGAGTTGATTAAATTTTGGGATGGATCCGGTTCCGGATGAAGTATTAAATTATAATTTTCTTCCTTTTTTTTTGGGGGGGGGGGGGCGTTGGTGGAGGTATGGGCTTCATGTGATTGTGTACCAAAGACCAGAGAATTAAATAACTATGTTAGACCGTAAAAGTACTCGTCTGGTGGAAAAGAGTTTACATAATCCCTTCATCCTGAGTATGTTTATTCCAAGAAGAACAAAATCTGCCATTTGTAAAATAAATGTCCTCGGGGATTTTTCTGTTACCTGCTTTGGTTAGGTTTAAAGGGATATTTGTTGGAAGTTTTCATCCTTACAGTCTTACTGTTAGATATATTTTGTATTTCGTGCAGCTCATTGTTTCAACTCACTTTTCACTGCACAGTGTACATTAGATTTTGAATTGCTCTTAAATCTGGTAGAACAAACTCAAAAATGCAGAAATGCCGATGGAAAAAATAACATTCTTTGTGTTTCTAGACTGAGATGCAAAAATCCAACAATACTAATGGGAAAATATGAAGAATGAAAAATGGGAGACTTTACTCAGATGGAGAATTAAGCCAAATGAAAGAAATAGTAAAAAAAAAAACTGATGAACAACGATGGAGAGAGTAAATAAAATGATGGCAACACTGAGAAACTGTACAAGAGAGAGATAATACTGTATTGTACTTGGAAGAGTATTGGTGGCAGAGGTGGGGATGACGTATCGCATTGATTAATTCGTGACACCACACGATCATATTCATCTTAGGGCAGACACTATGTAGTAAAAGGGTAAGTGAAAGATCTGTATCTGTCTCTCTATCTATTTACCTGTCTATCTGTCTGTCTGTCTGTCTGTCTGTCTATAAAAAACTAGTTCGAAAAGTCTTCCCTAAACTGAATAAATCATTTGGAGGTAGCACAAAATAAAGTGAGAAAGACGCCAGTACTCGTGAGATTTGATATGAATAAAATCGTCGTTGTCGTAAAAATAAAATGCAGAAAAATGTTCGGGTTGAAGGGATTACTAGAAGCCATCTCACGATGGGATCTCACCACTCGCGTAGCCGGAAAATTTTTCCTCGGCACATAATTTTGCACCAGCATTTCTGATTTGACGCAAATTCAGGATGGAAAACACACACAAACAAAGCCAGCCAGCCAACCTCACAACTGAAAACATTACCATTCCGCTTGCTTCGCAACGCGGGTGGTAAGCGAGCGGACCGATATTGTTTTCAGTCGTGAGGTTGGCTGGCTGGCTGGCTTTGTTTGCGTGTGGGTAAACAAGGTATCTCATGAACGGCTTAAGCTATCAACATGAAACTTTCAGGGTATCAAGATATGGCCAAAATCTTGGACGAATTCGAAAATGGGCACTCGGGGTCAAGGTCAAGGTCACAAAAATGGCTGCCAAAGGTCAACTAGTTGACCTTTGAGTGCCCATTTTCAAAATCGTCCAAGACTTTGGCCACATCTTGATACCTTGAAAGTTTCATGATGACAGCTCAAGCCGTTCATGAGAGATCTTGTTTACCCAAACACAGACAAAGCCAGCCAGCCAACATCAAAATTGAAATGAAACGAAAACATCACCACTCCGCTCGCTTCGCAACGCTGGTGGTAAATATATGCAACTTAATATTAGTCCCTCCGGTAATGTTCTTGGAAGTCTTCGTCAGGGGATCAGCCACTAAGGGCTGGTTGGATCCTATGTTTAAGGTTCTAATCCCTTAAATAGCGACCTCATTTTCCTCCTGGCCAAGGATAGAGGATTGGAGGGCTCGGGTGTCCCTCCCTTATGATCTACGTCCCTAAGCTGACTGAGGTGAGGGATAGGGTGCAGTATTTCGAGATTCAGACGTAGGTAATGGGATCGGACTTCTAGGTGACTTGGGAGACATCGTATCACTTCTTTCTCTGCAATTTATTTTGAATATTGCACATTTTTCATCCACTTGTACTTTCCTGAGGTTAACTGCGATGACACTTAAACCATATATACATGAAAAGTGAGTACGCACGTGTAAAATGCATAATAAGTCGCAAGGAAAAGAGTGCTACGAAGCCTCCATTGCCAGAGAACTACGATACATATTCCAGTGCTTTTTCTGCTGTGGTGTTATCTCTATCCTTGCGCTGACACGAGGTGAAGAATAGGGTCATTTATTCAGGGTTTCAGATGTCGGTTACACCCCTGTCTAAAGGTGACTTGAGGTGAAGAACAGGGAGCTGTAATTCGAGATTCTGTCGGTTATACTCCAAAGCGTTGATTTTGATGTGATGTTTCCCGCCCAAAGGTGACGAGATGAAGAGTAAGATTTTGCGTTTCGAGACTCAGACATTGTCGTAAAGCCATGAGCAAAATTTCTATGACACGACTCCGTTCGCTGGACATGCTGCTGGTAACTCTCTTGCTTTCGTGTTTTCTCATACCTTGATTTCAGACTCCTATCTCACCCCATCCTTAGGTGAAGAAGAGATACATAGTGATTATGATGGCTATGATGATGACGAAGATGATGATGATGATGATGATAATGATGATAATGATGAAGATGATGAACTTGTAAAATCAGTAGCTAGGGAAGAGGCTTTAGTTATAGGTTTCTAAACACACAAGGCCCATGAGACATAATATTAGGGTAAAATGAGTGAAATAAATCGCTAAGAAAGCGGTTTCATATACAAATCTTTTTCACCTGACAAATATCTGTAGCCTCCTTCTTTTAGTTCATGGACTACTGTAGTCAGACAGGAAGATAGCTTTGACTAGTAACCAAGGAGACTCATTCCTACCTCGCAATTACGGCTCATTGAATTTCACGCAACTACAACTCAGTATTTGAGTTGTGAGTGGCCCACTTCCGTCAAATGAAAATAAGCCGGCTATGTTATAAGCTTGAACAAACATACAAGCAACATACAAAAAAATATATTAAGGTGTAACGTTCAAAATGCATCACAGGGAAAAGGCGTTAGTTACAAGCTTCCAGAATGAGCAAGTAACAAGAGAAAGAAGATTAATGTTTAACATGTCAGATATATCACTAAGAAAAGGACGTTAGTTACAAGCTTAAGTAAGTACAAGTAACATGACAACAATATATGAAGGTGTAACGTTCAAAATACATCGGTAAGGGAGAGGCGTTAGTTACAAGCAAAAATGTACAAGTAAGATGAAAAAGAATATTGAGGTTTAACGTGTCAAATAATGTCGCTAAGGGAGAGGTGGTAGTAAGCGTCCTAAACCGGAGGCTCTAAGACAAGTGAGAGGCATTATCGAAAGCTGACGTCCTAAGTGGCTGGGGTGCCTGGGAGGGAGGGAGGGTGTCAGACGGAGGGGTGGGTGTGAGGATGGGAGGGTGCTAGACAAAGGCATGGTTGGATGTGAGGGTGGGAGGAGGCTAGATAGAAGGATGGGTGGGTGTCAGAGTGGGTGGGATGGTTGGAAGATGCCTGACAGAGGGATGGGTGGGTGGGAAGGTGCTATAGTTAGAGGGATGGGTGACTGGGAAGGAGGGAGGGTGACAGGCAGAGGGATGGGTGAGTATGAGGATGGGTAGAAAGGCGGGAAAGTGCCAGATAGAGGTTGGTGGGTGTAAGGGTGGGGGGTGCCAGATGGAGAAGTGGATGGGTGGGAGGGTGCCAGGTGGAGGGGTAGGTAAATGTGCGATGTGAGGGTGGGTAGGAATCAGATGGAGGGGTGGGTGGGTATGAGAGATGGGAGGGTACCATGTGGAGCGATGGGTGGGTGTGAGGGTGGGAGAGAGCCCTATAGATGGGTGTTAGATGGAGGGGTTTGCTACACGTATCTGCCAGCCGCCACTCGCCAGTCGCCAGCGCCTTAGAGTTAGGTCAGTGTGCACTGTGGCGTCGAGGTGGGAGGGTGTGTGTGGCGGTATTCTCTGCCGCTTGCTGGTGCGTGGGGGAAGTTTACCGTCCTCTTATCTCGAGGCTGTCGCCAAAGTCACGGGAATTTTACTTCCGCGTGATCTGATATACTGTAGAATGCACTCCTCTAAGACAGCCTTTAACTGGTATTTAGTATATTGCAAACTTTAAACCCGGACTCCACAGCACAACAGAGAGCTCCAGCTGCTGTAAATCAGAAACTGTAAAATACCAGTAAAAATAATTCAGTAGATCTACAAGCGAAAAGAGACTAACTTTGGAAAAATACTTCAGCTGACAGACACGTGCAAAGGAACTGTCATAATAAATGAGCTAAAAGATAAGTACGAGTATAAAGTAACTAAATATTATTGAAGGGACATAAGAAATAAAAGGTGAAACAGCAAATAATAGTTACAGAGCTGAAAGACAGGTAAAAAAGGACTCCTCAGACAATCATAACCTAGCTGACTCACAAGCACAAAGCGTAGATCCTTCTGTCATGACGTGAGTTATAGATGAAATGTACTGTAGGAGAGAATATCCCAGCAACAAGTAAGATATTACATCATGACCGGGTACTTTGTGTGAAGTTATTGGTGTGCATTTGTGTGTGCGTGGATGCGGTGTCCTGCTCGTGCCACCACCATGGAGGGAGGACACTCACTGGCACTCATCATCGGCAGCCTGGCAGCGCTTATACCAGGTGAGCTGAAATGGGGATCAGGTACACTCACAAGCAAAAGTTCAACTCACAATCCTCAGTCACCACTGAGCCCTTCCATTCCTCATTTCCCCCTGAACGTCAGAGAGTATGCTTCCTTCTAGCACTCCTTATTTATATTGCTATCATATAAAAATTTCTCATGTAGCACTTTCCACGTCCACAGCCAGCAGGGATGAGTTGGTGAACCCTTGCTTATAACAGCACAGCAAGGGATAGAAGTTCACACACTATTCCACTGTGTCTACTTCACACTTAAGGCATGTCCGTCACTTTCTCCTCTGACGTATATTAGGCCTCAGCTTGGAAATATTGGGCCTGGAAAGAAAAGTGATGACCAGGAGAGGTGAAAGAGTAGGCAAACTTTCGGCCACAACTGTTCACGTGCAAGTAAATATCGTTATGTGATTTCAGTTAATAAGCAAATCGGCCGAGAACTTGATTTAATACTTCTGGAGGTGACTCGGGCTAATACTGTGCAAAAAATCTTGCATCAATAGACCGATATAGAGGTACAATTATTGATGACCTACGACTTTTTGGTGAAAGTTGTGGCAGACCTTTCCCACCCTCAAGGTCATCAGCAATTGTAGCTCCGTAACAGCTGGGAATTGGACACACGTTGATGTACCATTTTTTTTTTCTTTTTTTCCACAAGGTAGTCCAAGAGTAACCACCTAAAGTTAGTACATTGTCTGGGACGCTGTATATACAGAGTGGTCTGTAAATTGCGCTATTCTGTCTTAATACGCACGTGTGAGGTGCGCACAAATTTAGGCTGCTTTATTAAATTTTAACCAAACAATCAATGAACGTAAAAGGAAAAATAATACACTGAAAAGGGTTATGGATGTAGAGAATGATCCAGGGTAGCCACAGGTAACGCTGACTGAACCGCCCCCACAACACACCACAATAATTATTGGGATGCGTTATGGACAGCCCTGTAATCGTATTTGTTGCTGACTGTGATGGAGTTTAATTCCCAGAATGCCCGCTGTGCCACTAGGTCGCAGTCAATCGCATAAATAATATTTGGTAACGGACTTTGCTGTGGGCCACGATTCAGACTCATAATCATTACCACATTGTATCTCATATCTGATATTAGTAGGAAGAAAAACAGAAATAGAAGTTTTCTACAATCTCCTCCCTTGTCTCTCCTTTAAAATCTAACTATAGATATTAGAGGAAATTGATAATAAGTTTGTCAGTCTGTGTTCCGATTTGTAAAGCGTAATATAAAAATTAACACAGATATACAAACTCACGATTCCGAATGGTTAGCCAAGAACTGAAGGAAACCTATATTTTTCTAGTGAACCGTTTATAATGATGTTTACGCTATTTTTCTTCCATCTATAACCTGTTTTTATCTACTGCATATATATATATATATATATATATAGATATATATATATATATATATATATATATATATATATATATATTGTGTGTGTGTGTGCTATTATTATATATGAATTTCATAGACCTATTTACATATTTCTATAAACTCATGTTGTCTGTTTCATATATATATATATATATATATATATATATATATATATATATATATATATATATATATATATATATATATATATATATATATATGTTTATTATAATCTCTGAGTGATGATGAGGATAAAAATCTGTTTCATATACCGGTACTTTATTTCTGGCTACTTTTACTTATGCTTATTTCTAATTTGCCTCTTTTTCGTTTTATTTATGCTATTTATTTTGTATGTTTCTGTTTTATTCCTACTTACTTTTATTTTATACTGTCAGCTCTATAACTCTTTCGTGTTTCCAGCTTTTGTTTCCTCGCCCTTCCCCTCCCACGTTCCCTCCTCTCTCTCCCTCACCTCGTTTATCATATTTCCTCCTTCCTCCCACCGGTCATTATCTCGACTCTCCCTTCCTATCTCATATTTTTCCCTCTCTCTCTCTCTCTCTCTCTCTCTCTCTCTCTCTCACACACACACACACACACACACACACACACACACACACACACACACACATTCAGTCGTCAGTTTCGTTTCTTTTTTTTTTTTTCCTTTCCTTTTCCACCTCTCGATCTTCCTCTCCCCTTTCTCCCCCCTCCTCTCTCTCTCTCTCTCTCTCTCTCTCTCTCTCCATTTTTGTCTTCATCTCGCAAACTGAAAATATCCGTAGCAACTAATTGTCAACTCTTCTATATTTGCCTCTCTGTGCCTATATACCTTTATTAATACACATACAAATTTCTTTTTCCCATATATAGCTTGCAATATCATTAATTCATGCACAATTTTCGTAACAGAGAATCGAACTTACTAGGTTGCAGTGATCTTTATCCCCCAAGACTGAATTATTGTCCAGTATATCCAAAAAATCCCACATGTCTTTTTATCAGACCATTGTTCGTGTCAGGCTGGGTATTTCTGCCATTTGGTTCGATATAGTGAGGCTTTGAAGTGACAATCTCCATACATTGTCGACTTTAGCGCTTGATCTTAATTTGATCCTCGTACACAGTTGCCCGACTTTGCCGCGGAGATTTGTGTGTGTGTGTGTGTGTGTGTGTGTGTGTGTGTGTGTGTCTGACTTCACATGCCATACACCAACACGTGTCACCATTTCGATGCTAATACTTTTTTTTTTTTTTTTTTTTTTAATAACAGAACGGAGGAAGGAAAAACAAATGGAGAAAAAAAAATAATCCATACACCAGATTACTGGTGTCTTCTGTTCATAAAATATCTGTAACAGTTAGACTTGAACAGTTGTAGGTTGAAATTTGGAGGAAAACAACTCTGAGGAAGCGAGTTCCAGCGAGATGCAGTTCGGGGAATGAAAGAATTCTGATAGGCAGAAGTTCTGCAATATGGTTGAGTGACATTCCAGTCATGAGCGCTACCAGATGCCCGTGTAGCACGAGGGAAGGCATGGAGAGGTGGCACCATGGACGCAACTTCGTCTGAGCATTTGCCAAAAAAATATCTGTAAAATAATGCAAGGGAGGCAACATTCCTTCTTACTTGCAGGGGAGGTAGTTTATATGTAATGGCAGGGTTGTTAATGATTCTAACAGCTTTATTCTGAATTTTGTCTAGTTGTCTTAATGCAACCTCTCCACAACCATTCCACAAGGGTGAGCAATATTCAAGCTGAGAGCGCACATGACTCTTATAAATTATAGCTAACTGTTAATCGGCGAAGAAGTTACGGACTCTGTACAATAATCCAAGTTTCTTTGAGGCGGTTTTAGCAAGTGATCTGACATGAAAGGTCCAGCTGAGGGCACTGTTAAGTGAGACACCAAGAATTTCAATACTTTGGGAGATGGGAATATTAGTAGCACTGAAGGTAATGTACGAATCTGGCAATATCTGTCTATTAGTAAACTGTATATATTTAGTTTTACTAGCATTAAAAGAGACAAGGTTGTTTTGTCCCCATTCACTGATTTTAGATAGATCTTGATTTATGGAGATGGCTGTACTGAGTTGAGAGGTAGAGATATTAGACTTTGTAAATGGATGTCTGAGTGTGAATGAACTATGTAGTGTTGAGTCATCTGCATATGAGTGAATGGGATTGTGAGTGACAGATAAGAGATCATTAATATGAACCAGAAATAGGGTTGGCGCCAGAACTGATCCCTGCAGCACGCCGGCGTTAATTGAGTGGAAATTCGAATATACATCATCTACTTTTACTCTTATTTTCCTGTCACTAAGATAAGAAGAAATCAAAGGAACAAAAGACGTTAGTCCATAGCAAGGGAGTTTGGAGAGCAGGGAACGGTGCCATACTCTGTCAAAAGCTTTAGAGATATCAAGAGCTACTGCATGAGTTTCTCCAAAAAGATCAATTGATTGATGGATGGTATGAGTTAAGAGATTGAGTATGTCAATGGTGGATCTTTCATGGCGAAAACCGTATTGTCTATCGTTAATTAAATTGTTGGATTCAAGATGTTTAACAATATGCTTATTAATTAAAGTTTCAAATACCTTACCAAGAGAAGATGTGATAACTATTGGTCTGTAATTGGAGGGGTCAGACGAACTTCCTTTCTTCGGAACTGGGTGGATATTGGCTTCTTTCCATGAATTTGGGAATAAAGAAGTACGTATGCATAGTCTGAATAATTTAGCTAGGACAGAGGCAAGTTCAGGGGAACACTTTTTCAAAACAATTGGCGGAATTCCATCTGGACCTGGAGCTTTGTTGATAGGTAAATTGTCTAGGATGGATTTTACAAATCTTGTCTGTATTTTAAGTGGGGCAATTTCGGGAGAATCAAGTTCCAGTACTGAGACATTCTGGCTGGTATCATCTATGGTAGAGTTTCTTGCAAAGGTACTAGCAAAGATATCTGCTTTCCCACGTGGGTCATTTGTAATATTGCCATCTGAAGATTTTAGTGGGGGAATGGAAGATGACTTGTTAAAGTTATTATTGAAAGAATTAAGAGTTGACCAGAATATTCTATTGTCATTAGGGTTGTTAAGTAGTTTTGATGCTTGCTTTTGAAGAAAGTTTGATTTAGATAGATTTAATACAGCTTTTGCATGATTTCTAGCAATTTTAAATTGGGAGAGTGATTCAGGTGTTTTTGATTTTAAGTAAGAGTTATATGCTAATGACTTTTGGGCTGTTGCTCTGGCACAATTGCCATCAAACCATTTTGGAGAGTTTGATCTTTTAGTGAATTGTTGACTTGGTATGAATAAATCCATACCAGCTAGTATTAAGTCACAAATGTGGGACTGGGTAGAATTGGGATCACTAGAGAAGAAAGACTGCCATGGAACATCAGCAAGATAATTTCTAAATCCATCCCAGTCTGCCCTGTCAAAGTGCCATCGGTCACCCTGACAGGTTCGGAATGGGGAGGTGTAGGAGGGTTAACTAATGAGACTTTGATGAGATTGTGGTCAGAGGATCCAAGTGGTGACAGTACCTCTATCCTGTATTGATCTGGATTATTTGTCAAGAATAAATCCAAGAGATGGGCATTATGGTCAGGATTATCAGGTATTCTGGTTGGTTGCTTTACCAACTGGGTGAGATTAAACGATTCCGCAAACAGCTCGCATTCTAGACCAGCGTCGTCAGTCCGGGCAGAATGCAATAACCATTCAACATTGTGTATGTTAAAATCACCCAAAATGGTAATTTCATTGCCAAGGGCAAGGTCAAGGTTACTCAACTGAGTGGATATGGAATCAAATACACTGGGTTCCGAAGAAGTATTGGGGGAACGATAAACTACACAGATATATTTGGTAATGTTTTGGCAATTTAATTTATATAATGAGTAATCAAAACTGGATGAAGTGAAGTTTAAAATAGTATCAACTGCATATTGGGATTTGATATAACAACAGGTGCCGCCCTTGTTTCGAAAGTTTGTAAGGAGATGGTAACCGGGAAAACTAAATGGAGATATATCGGTAGAGGGTGAGATTTGTGGTTCTGTGAGGAAAAGGGCCAAAGGGGATATGGACTGAAGGAAAAAATGAACTGAATTTAAATTTGTGGTAAGGCCGCGGATGTTGGTAAAGAATAAGGCCGCACCGTCACCTCTTCGCCGACGAGCATTCCCTACCTACCTACCTACCGTTAACACTGAATGCATACTAGAGTTGTCTTGTTCAGGACTGGTATGGGGGTATTACAAGTTTATTGTTATTATTATTTTTTTTTATGGCATGAAGAAGACAAGCAGTATTATATGAGGAGGACAAGTAGAGTCTGTCGTAACCAGACTCAAATAATCAAACTGTTCCTTTCTCATTTCAAATTTCTAACTCGTCAAACTGAGCCATTAAGAGCAGCAGACGGCTTCTCTATCTACCTGGCCACCACATATGGAAAGATTTGGCTAACACATTTTCTCTATGAGCTCTCGCCTGGTAGTTTTCAACCTATGAGACGTGTGATGATTCCATATAATTTGGGTCGTGGTGATGGTTTTCACCTCAGCCTGTTATGCTAGTCTGGGCCTCAGTGCTCCTAAAAATCATATATTTAAAATCAAATTTGATCTGAAATTGCCGTCTCTCCATCCTGAATGCTGAGTTGT
>NC_137027.1:8420149-8447649 GCF_032717465.1 Coenobita brevimanus | reverse complement strand
TTGTTATGTTCCGGTTCGCCCAGTGGTAAAATTGGGGACCTGAGTGTAACTTCGATTGTAAGGTGTCACATTCTAGGGGAACAATGCGACCTGGTAAATAAAAAAAAAATACTCTCTGGTTTCATGACTCGTGCAGTTGATAGGCATTACTACTAAGCCGTCTTCTTCCCTACTAAATTTATGTTATTAATGTGTGTGTGAACCAAATAACTAAAAGAAAAAAATTGCTCTCATTTTTACGAAACTTGGTGGAAATGTTGAAGATCAGTCAAGAGGCTAACCAATTAATTTTTAGAACAATGGATCAAAGGTCGAGGTCATACAGAAGGATCAGCTCAAAATTTTTTTATCTGATATACGTCAAAGTTACTGGAAAGGTTCAGGAGAAATCAAGGACAAAAAGATTTAATCTGTGGACAATCAGTCAAAGGGTAAAGTTACAAATAAATGCCAAATGCCAGAGTACTAGGTAAGATCATCTCAAACAGCACAACTCGATTTGGACCAATCTTGGGAGAAGGGTTAAGGGTCAAGCAAAAATGAAGCAATTAGATTTTTATAGCAATCATCCAAACGCTAGTGTCACGGGGCAAAGTCAAATATTCAATCCTTATACTCTGGGTGTTCCTTCTTGTTTCACTTTATTCTGCTTTCCTTCAGATCATTTCATTAAGTTTGAGAAAATCGTCTTCCATTCTTTTTCCCATATAGTTCTCTCTTTCCCTTCCTTCCTTCTCCCCCAACCCCTCCCAATTCCGGGGTGTCTGCCCCCAAATAATCTCTTCGTGTGATAATTCTGACTAATAATTCTGGCAGAGGTGGGGGACTAAGATAACACTGAGGCGTTGCTCTCTCTCTCTCTCTCTCTCTCTCTCTCTCTCTCTCTCTCTCTCTCTCTCTCTCTCTTTCAGTGTCTGTCTGCCTGTCTCTATTTGATTTTTCCTTCACTGCCTTTTCCCTCTCAAAAGTCTTTCTCTGTCCGTATCTTTCTTGTTCTTCAATATTTCCTTTTTCCACTCTCAGTTTCAGTGTCTGTTTATTTTTGTTGCTGTTGTTGTTGTGCCCCTCTTTGTCTCTTTCTTTTTTTGTTTCTCTGTATATGGTCACCTCCCTGTCTCTGTCTGTCCCTCTCTATTACTCTCTCCGCCTGCCTTTCCATCCATTTCTGTTTCTGTATCTTTCTTTCTGTACCTTTTTCTTTTTACCACTGTGTCTTTCTATTTCCTTCCTTGTTTCAGCCTCTGTGTACGAGCTTGTGTGTGTGTGTGTGTGTGTGTGTGTGTGTGTGTGTGTGTGTGTGTGTGTGTGTGTGTGTGTGCGTGCGCGTGAAAGAAAGAAACCACACGAAAAATGAAGTGAGATACGGGTCATGCATCGAATTCAGGAAGGAGCCTAAAAAACACCGAGGGGGAAGTCAGGAAGATAAGGAAGCGAGGAAATATAGGTGACGGGAAAAGGTAATTAGGTTGTGAGCGAGAGGAAGTGAAGGGGAAGTGAAGGAAGTAAGAAAGACGAGGGTTGGAAGAAATGTGAGAAGAAAGGAAGAAGAAAGAAAGACGAGGGAGGAAAAGGAAGAAGAAAGAAAGACGAGGGAGGAAAAGGAAGAAGAAAGAAAGACGAAGGAGGAAAAGGAAGAAGAGAGAAAGACGAAGGAGGAAAAGGAAGGAAAAAGAAAAGACTTAGGAAAAAATTCGAGGAGCGATATTAAAATAACACTAAAAGGACTCACTAATAACAAGGCCACTTTCACGGAGTTTTAAGATACCTGACTGTGAACTGTGTGTGTGTGTGTGTGTGTGTGTGTGTGTGTGTGTGTGTGTGTGTGTGTGTGTGTGTGTGTGTGTGTGTGTGTGTGTGTGTGTGTTTACCTGCTGAACCACAAGCACAAACACCACACACACAAACAAACATCCTGAGACACACAAGGCTCCCCGTTTCATGAGCACGAGAATAGTAAAGTGGAAGACCAAGTTAATATCCCCGGCTGGCGAATGTTAGTGCATGGTAAATTAGTGGAAATGGGGTTAATACTGAGAGAGAGAGAGAGAGAGAGAGAGAGAGAGAGAGAGAGAGAGAGAGAGAGAGAGAGAGAGATATACCCTGCTTTCCTCGCCTTTTTTCTTCCTGTGATATTAAATATGAGTTAGATGGAATTGAACCAAAGTTTGTATAAGAATCCTCTCATCCATTCAACTTTATTCCACACAGTCTCCTTTAATATTCTCTCTCTCTCTCTCTCTCTCTCTCTCTCTCTCTCATCTTCCATTCCAAATTCTCTCCATTCCTATCCACCCCACTCCTCACCTTTTCCGTCCCTCCATCCTTCCTTTGTCCATTTCTTTCTCCTTCCTAATCCCACTTCTCTTTTTTTCCTTCTCTCTCTCTCCTACCATTCTTCTCCTCCTCATTTCTTTCCTTCCTACTTTCTATTTTCCTCTCTTCGTCTTCCTACTCCTCTTCCATCTTTTTTCAGTCTTTCCTAATCCCCCTCTTTTTTTTTCTCCCACCGCTTCTCAAGTTCCTCATAATCCTTTTTTGGCTTCCTCCTTTCTGTCTGTCTCTCTTCCATCTTCTCCACCTCTCCCATCCTTCTTTCCCTCTTCACTAATCTTTCTCTCTCGTCTCTCATTCTCCTTTTTTTTATTTTCCTCTCCTTCCTCTTCCTCCTCTTCCATCCCCTTTCTTTCCTTTCCGGCCCTCATCGTATTCTTTCTCTGCCTCCTTCTCCTGTTCATTACTTCTTATTCTTCGCCTTCTTCATCCCCATCCCCTTTCCTCCTTCCTAAGCATTTTTCCCTCCCGTCTCTTTCAGTAGTCTTTCTCCACTTCCTCCTCTCTTTTTCCCTTGTTTTTCTCCATCTTCTTCCCCTTCCCTTTTCCCCCCTCCCCTCCCCTGTGCCAGTCCATATTTCTACCCCACAGGTCATACACACGGAGCATTTATAACAGCGTGGAAATAGAAGTGTCACCCCCCGATACTTTGTTATTAAGAAAGAAAACTGATGCCATTCAAGGTGCTCGTACCTCTGCTTTTCTTTAATCCTTTCCGTTTGAGGAGTTTTTAATTTATTCTTGCCATTTTCAGACGATTTTATGAGTCCTTTTATAGTTTACTTTTTATCTGGGAAAGAGAACGTATGTGATTTTAGGTGCTCGTGGTTCAGACTTCAATTGACAGCTCTCTCTCTCTCTCTCTCTCTCTCTCTCTCTCTCTCTCTCTCTCTCTCTCTCTCTCTCTCTCTCAAGCAAAAAATCACATAATTTTTTGCGGACCGAGCACAACCTTCCCCAAATAACCGCTTTCACTCTCATACCTCACTCTCTTAACCTCTCATCTCGGATCCTGTACCCACAGTTCCAGTCATGTTTTTAGAGCTGCTTTCCCCCCTGTCGGTCTATCATTCTGTCTGTCTGTGTCCGTTTGCCTGTGTCTGTCTGTTGTGAGTGTATCTGGCTCTGGCTCTGTTGCGTCTCTCTCTCTCTCTCTCTCGTCCTCGCAAGTAAAAAGGGCAAAGAAAATAAATACCTTAAGGGAAGTAAACTACACACACACATTTTTTGCCGAACCGAACATTGATTTCCCCAAATAACACGTTTCACTAACATGCCTCATTCTGCAAACCTCTCATCTACCACCCTGCATCACCATTTCCAATCGTAATTTGCGAGTTCACATCTCGTACCTGGTTAACATGCCTTACCAATCTCGTTCAGACGTCTCAAGGGAGATCTCTACCGGTCTGGCGCGAGATTTAAAAAGGAAAATACACTTGGGATCAGTTCTCTGTCTTAAATGAATCTTTATCTGCAAGATGAACAAGGGACATGGAAAAATTCTACACCTTCCCTGCCCAGTCTTTCCTGTAAAACTATATACTAGTTATAAAAGGGAACTGGTCTTTGGCATTTATATCGCCTGAGGTTATCTAGTGGCGATTAAAACCTTACTAGCGTTAGCGGTGATGTTTTAAGAATAAGAGTTAAATCGTGAGTTTCATAACCATCAAACTTTCTGAAGTTTCTCGCCGGCAAGAAAAATATGGAATTAGTCAGTGTAAAATAAATAAATCGTCACCCGAGATTACTGTACTCCTTTTACGCCGGCTTTGCCTAAAATAGCCATCTTTCCATCTTCACTGCTGAATTGTGATGGTAGATTAACATTGGAATGTGATGCCCCTCACGACTAAGTGCTATGGAAAAGATGTGGAGTAGGCTAGTAATATTGCCTTTGATGACAATGAACTCCATGAAATAAGCTGCAAAAGGACGAAAATCTAGGCTAAGTTAGAGTAAAAGAACCATAGTTGACGGAACTTGCGAATGAATGTCTTGGCTGTGAAAGTCCGGCTCTTGTACTTTCCCAGCCCTTCGTGTGCAAACAAAATCTTGCTTAAAAAGAGAATGAGTCATAAGTTCTATTGTGAATCTTGACCCTGGTTTTCCCCCTTCTCAAAACCAGCCTCTTTCCCACGCTAAGTCAGACGTGTACTGTACTGTAGTTAAGGAATCCAGTTTAACTTGCCCCTGCAGCGAATAGCACAGCTGCTCCTTGTAAAATAACACTCCTTTATTTTGATGTCAGATGTTTTCTCATGTACAGCTGGTTATAACGCCGTCCCAATCAAGGTTTTCACGATATGATTTTTAAGTTCCTGGTGCTTTCTAATATTGACAGCTCTGTAACATGATGCCCTACTCAGTTTTATCTTTGATATATTAATTCTGAACATTTAGATTATCTTACACTTTGGTTTTTGATCATCCACATTCTAGACTTAGTGTAAAATACCACTGTACTTTTGGTTTCCATTTTTTTTTTTTTCAATTTTAGTTCTAACTCGGACGGCCTTATAAAAGGACACCCCACCTCTATCTCGTTTCTGCTACATTTATACTCCCACAATCCTGTAATATAACATTCCTAAATATTGGATTTTACTATTTTGCAATGCTACACAGTTTTGTAAATTGACACCCTTCAATTTTCGTGTCGGACAGCCAATTTTGTTCAGTCCCGTAATACAACACTCCTTAATTTTAGCTTCTGGTACCCTCATTTCACGGAAGTTTACCCAACTTTTTTCACATTTTTTTT
The DNA here is from genome assembly GCF_032717465.1 of Coenobita brevimanus. NCBI lineage: Eukaryota > Metazoa > Arthropoda > Malacostraca > Decapoda > Coenobitidae > Coenobita > Coenobita brevimanus. The sequence continues at coordinate 8,442,551 of NC_137027.1, read as the reverse complement.
TTTTTTTTTGAGAATGGGTATATTTAATGGGCTATAATTAGGATAATCTAGTCTGCGGTCAGAAATAATATATACACGCAAAGGTCATGATGAAGTGAGGATCGAAAGAGAAATGTTGATCACTAGTTAAGTCCGTTTTTGATACTTTAATCCCTCTCTCTCTCTCTCTCTCTCTCTCTCTCTCTCTCTCTCTCTCTCTCTCTCTCTCTCTCTCTCTCTCTCTCTCTCTCTCTGTTTTCTTTTTCTAGTCATGGGCAATTTTGTAACATGACACCCTTCAATCTGGCTTCTAATGCAATCAATCCTGTCAACTCTGTAATCCAACACTCAGTAATTTCTGTACCTTATGCCCCCAAATTCAGCAGACTTTACCCTGTTTTTCCATGCTTTCTCTTTCTACACATTTTTTAAAGACTGAGGAGAATTTTGGTGTTATAATCAGGAGAATCTTGTTTGGGGTCAAAAATAATATATACGTGACGGTATGGACAGCTGTGTGGATGAAGAGCAAAATTAACGAGAAATAGTTCAGTCTAGTTAGAGATTTTATTTTTTTTTAACTTCTGTATAGTCCTATTAGATAGTACGCAGTTTTTTAGCTTCTGATATCACCAATTGACTAGTTCTTTTTTTCTCTCTCCTTTTTTTTTTTTTTTTACACGTTTTATTCCCCTCAATCTGGTGACATTTTAAAACATTTTTGCCACTACCGAACGATTTTCCTCAACTTGGAAGACACCACTGATAGTAAAACAGGCTAATGTAAGTTGCATATAATCCCACCAGTCTGAAAAATCACCGTATGCCGAGTTAAAATATCTGAACGTAGCAGAAATAAAGAAATATATATGTCATTGGATTTGAGTGGTTAGGAGATAAGTTTTGGTGGCTCAGATTGGGACACAAATATACATACAGGAAGTCAATGATGATTTTTTTTTTGGGGGGGGGGGGTGAAGAAACGAAGCCAAAATTTGTACCAAGGAAATGTTGAAGGTTATAATCAGAAGAATCTTGCCTGCAATCAGATAAAATATGTACGAGAATGTCATGACGAGTTATGTGGATCCAGGACGAAATTGGCGCCAAAATTATTGATCCCGTATTATCAGTGGGAGTGGATGATGTCACTGTGTCAGAGGGTGATGGGCAGGAGGGTGTTGCTGAGGTGAGGATAGGGACAGGGAGGGGGGCACGGAATGACGGGAAAAAGAGAAAGAGATGAAGGTAGATAGATAGATGTATAGACTGACAGAAAGATAGACAGGCAGACAGATAGATAGATACGTAGATAGATAGACAGATAGATAGATAGACAACACACACACACACACACACACACACACACACACACACACACACACACACAGAACATGACAATTTTTTCGCTTGATTTATTATTATTATTATTATTATTATTATTATTATTTACGTCTCCCTCAACCAAATTCGGACAATCAAAATCTCCCTACTCTAACATGTGACCGAACTCTCTTTCAGTCATGTAGCAGACCACTTCTTTACCACTTAACCACCACCTTTATGGGTCGTATTCAAGATGGCTTTGGAGATTTAGTGACATAACTTTCTTAGTGATTTATTCTGCACATTACACCTGAGTATGTCGACATGAAAATGATATGAATAACGTACAAAGGAACGATAAAGGCAGCATGGAAAATAAATCGCTTGGGAAGAGGTGTTACGAAGCCTTCAGTGCCAGCTATAAATACATCTTCTTCCTTCTCTCTACACTGTCTGGGTTGATGTCGTACAAGTGGCGGACATTGACCTGGGGCTCTGTCTGTCTGTTTCTGTCTCTGTTTTTGCTCTCTCTCTCTCTCTCTCTCTCTCTCTCTCTCTCTCTCTCTCTCTCTCTCTCTCTCTCTCATCCCTTCTCTTTACTCTCTCCACTTTACCGTCGTCTCTTTTTATGAGCTTGACACGACTCCCGGTGACAGTGCTGGATGTCATGGACGTGTGGGGGCTGAGAAGGAGGCGGGGAGGAGGAAGGGTGGAGGTAGGGAAAGGTAGGGTGGGGGCGGAGAGGCAGGGTGGAGGGGAAGAAGCATGGGAATGTAGAGGGAGCAGGAAGGGAAGAGTGAGAGGGTGAGAAAGAGGCATGGTTGGAGCGAGGCAGGGTGATGGAGAGGCAGGGTGGAGGAGGAGAGTGGAGAAGAGGCAGAGTGGTAGAGTGGCAGGATGGAGGGGAAGAAATAAGGTGGGTGAGAGGCAGGGTGGTGGTGAAGCAGGGTTGTTTTAGAAGCAAAGTGGTGGCTGTGAGGCAGAGCGAAGGAGAGACAAGGTGAAGAGAGGCTGAGTGGTGGAGAGGCAGGATGGAGAGGCAGGATGTATGAGAAGCAGGGTGGTGGAGAGTGACAGTGGTGGCGAGGTAGGGTGGAGGAGGACAGGAAGGGTGGAGGAGGAGAGGCGGACTGGTGGGTAAGTGGGAGGATGGTGAGACAGGGTGGGGAATGAGCGAAGTGGAGGGACCAATGATACAGAGAAAAGTTGTAGCAGAAAAAAGTATTGATGGTCTGTCGTGAGATGGTGACAGAAAACAGAATTGGAAAAAAAAAAGGATAATGAAAATGTTTTGCTAAAGTTGGTGTAGTATGGAGAAGAAGATAACATGAACAGTGACGTTAAAAGTGCAGTGCCGTGATAGTGAATGTCTGAAATACGTGGTAGTGGCGGTGGCGGTGGTGTATTAGGCTATGGGTTTATGAGAGTGAAAGAGTAAGATGATGTAACAGTGAAATTGGGAAGATATGGCTGCAAATTAATGGGAATGCGGTTTGACAGTGATGTATGAGTTTTGTGTTTCTCTTTTCAGGTGGAGTATGTGGTAACGGTGTGTGTGTGTATGTGTGTGTGTGTGTGTGTGTGTGTGTGTGTGTGTGTGTGTGTGTGTGTGTGTGTGTGTGTGTGTGTGTGTGTGTGTGTGTGTGTGATGATAATGGTACCGATGGTGATGGTGATGAGTGTTATAGTGCTGGTGATGGCACTGATTGTAACAGTAAAGATTATCTGTAATGCTGGTAACCTGGGTAGTGGTGGTGTGTGGCAGTATGAAGCAGGTGTGATAGTTGTGGTGAGAGTGAATATAGTATTGACAGTAGATGTGGTAGTAATGGTAAACGTAGCAGTAAAATTAGATGTGGTAGTAATGGTAGGTGTGGTGGTGGGAGTAAATGTAGTGACAGCAGGAGTGGCAATAGTGATGGGTAAACTGGTGATTATTATGATAGTGACGAAAGATTAAAAAATATATATATCAAAACACCAAATTAAACCCCACAAAAATTAAACACCCCAACACTTCCCACGCTCTCAAATGGTCGCATCCTCCTAAGAGTGACCTTGAGTTCCTTGCAACACAAATGATAATCCTGCAACTCAATTGATGATAGGGGCAACACAAGTTATGCTTCGCCGCCTTACAGTTTAATGCCGACAGGTTTGCTAGCTAGTTTTTAGAATGTTATGCTTGTCTCGTAAGTTGTGGTTGATGATGTAATTTCAGCGATTTTATGTTCATTACCCTGGTTTGTTTTGGTAAACAGAATTGGTGTGAAGGATTAGATGCACTTCCCGGTAGCTGTGAGAGTGAATTTTTAGGTTCTTGTTGCACACATCGATTTAAGAATACATTCAACATATTTGTGCACATGCACATATGTATCACACACACACACACACACACACACACACACACACACACACACACACACACACGCACTTACACACATTAGGAGAGAAGGTTAGCACTTCCAATGATATGGACGAACAATACACACTGTCAAGGCATATCCGTTTCGGCAGCACCTGACACATACATACGAGTAAACACGTCCAGTATTTGCAAACACATTCATATACATTATATATACAGGCTGAACACACACACACACACACACACACACACACACACACACACACACACACACACACACACACACACACACACACACACACACGAGCGCGCACGCGCACCCTTTTCAGTATATCTATAGCCTGACGCAGCATCCAGTAAGGAGTAGGTACGCCAGACAAGAGAGCTACAGACATTTCTGTCTTTACATACCCAGGGCGCCTCATTCTACGACCCTTCACAGTCTTTCACATTGGTTCTCAGTTGGTCCACGTACAAACACACACTGGCACAAATGCGCACACATACACATACACATACATGTCCTCACGCACGCACTCATTCACACACACCGAAGAGCACTCAAGCATGCACCCAAGGACGCACACATGCATTCATACGCACACACATGAATATTGGCAAGGAAATATACTATATATATATATATATATATAAATATATATATATATATATAGAGAGAGAGAGAGAGAGAGAGAGAGAGAGAGAGAGAGAGAGAGAGAGAGAGAGAGAACAAAATACCAGTGTCAAGTTATACACGTCCCAACCTGTTCCATCTTCCGCAACCACCATGACCCCCGGCCAGCTCTGAACCCAGGTCACGTTAACAGTGCTGAGACTGCCCTGCTGACTGAGGGGGGCCAGGGTCACCAGCTTTTGTGTTGCTGCTTTTTTTACGGGCTTGGCTTTTTCCTAGCCCTCCTGACCCTGGCTTTCCTTTTTCTGCCTTGGCGTGGACTTCCTGCCTAGCTCTCTCACGTTCTTATACCAGCACTGTTTCACTTTCTCTCATCCTATCACATTTTTTCTATACTATCATATTCTCTTAACCTTACATATTTCTCATCTTATTACTCTTTCTTATCCCATCCTCTCTCTCTCTCTCTCTCTCTCTCTCTCTCTCTCTCTCTCTCATTTCTGTCACATTATCTATTATCCTATATCACTCTCTTTCATCCTATCACTCATCCTGCATCACCCTTCCTCACCCTGTCCTTCCTAACTTCGCCTCTCTGTCCTCCTTGCTCTACCCTTCTTCACCCTGCCTCATTATCTCCAGTCCCACTCTAACTCCCTAGATTTTCATTTTCTCTTCACTCTCCATGCTTCGCCCTGTATCACCCCAAATCACCCTCCCACTGTTCTCCTTTCCCCTCACCCTGCCTCGCTTCGTCTAGCCCACCATTATCCTCCCTAACTCTCAACTCATAAATTGATTCCGCTTCACCGTTTTCAGAGATGGGATACACAACGTGAATTTATATAGTTTTGTATACTGTATGTCTGTATGGATGAGATGGTTGAGATGGATTGTATGCATGTTGTTTGTGAATTCATGATCATTGTGTGTGTGTGTGTGTGTGTGTGTGTGTGAATCTGCATTAGTCTGCACGAGGGCCCACTGCAAATCCGGTCTTCCTCGTCGGATGAACAGTAATAACCTGAATTTAACCTTCCTCATTTTGTCCAACCACGAATCGGAAGGAGGTGTCTAGTGAGAGCAGCAAATACCCTATAAAGGAACTGATCTGCATTGTCTGGTGGAACTATATAATCAACCGCGATGTTGGATCATCAACGAAGGGGGAGCAATAACTATAATTTCTCCCTCCCCAGTGCTGGCCAAGTACGAATAAGGAAAGCGTGTTTGTAATGAAACCAGGCAATAAGAAATGAAAACACTGATCCAGAATCTAATGTGGAACTATATAATCAACCGTGATGCTGGATTATCAACTGAGAGAGAGTAATGCCCATAATTTGACTCTCCCAATGTTGACCAAGTACGAATAAGGGATTGGTGTTTGTAATGGGAATAAGTGATACCGTATAAGAGCATTGATTTAAATTTTATGATAAGCTGTATAATCAATTGTGATGTTGGATTATTAACACAGGAAGAGTAATACCCAATTTACCCCTTCTCAGTGCTAACCAAGTACGAATGAGGAAATCAGCAGTGAGAGAGAGAGAGAGAGAGAGAGAGAGAGAGAGAGAGAGAGAGAGAGAGAGAGAGCAATATCCATACCGTACAAAGACGCTACTCTAGACTATAATATGAAACTGTATAATCAACTGAGACGTTGTATAATCAGCATGGATCATTATCTGAGTTGTCTGGTAGTCTGAGAAACCTGTCGGGGTAAAGGTCATGTAGCGCATTGGTCCCTAAGAGGCGACTGGAGGTTATTAGATCATGTAATGCCACCAGGAATGAAGGCCTGTCAATTACTCTTAATATTCTCAGGCCCCTTCTTATCGCACGGGATGATATGGGATTTGGTGTTATTACGCGTGTGTGTGTGTGTGTGTGTGTGTGTGTGTGTGTGTGTGTGTGTGTGTGTGTGTGTGTGTGTGTTTAATCCCAGTCACCATATGATCAACTACTGGTGTATATTCAGCAGTGTTTCTGTATGTCTGTCTCAGTGAAAATGGTTACTGCAGCTTGTGGTTCAAGGTTACGTTTAAGGAGGGAGGGGTCAGGGAATGTGGAGCCTGTTCTTTATTCTATGCCAGTTATTTTAACCACTTGACTACAATAACCTACTATTTACTCTTTGTCACATCTTCAGTACGACTACTTTGTTTTGTCACTTTCAGACACTTTTTCTTGTATTTATTTTACTTAACCACTTCACTAGGATGCCGTTTTATTTACTTTTTTTTTTCCATAACACGGTTGTGCGAGAAGTGGGGTTAGGCGCACCCTCTTTCCAGGAGGAGGAGGAGGAGGAGGAGGAAGAGGGGAAGGATGTAAGAGAAACCGTTCCTTGGCAACCCGGAGCGCTCCGTTACATACGAGTAAAACTGTTTTGGTCGTGGTGTTACCTATGTTACTGCTAGAAAACATCTTTCGGGGGCTGCCTCTGGTATTATCTGCGCTTGCTGTACGTCTCCAGGTTTCACATGGTCACACGGTGTGGAATGAGAACAGTTTTCCTGTGCTTGTGGCTATTTTCAGTCACTTTTAATCGCGTATTGACGTCACTACGATAACGTACTATTTTAATATTTAGTACCTTCTTGTCATTATCATAACCACCTAACTTCAATGACATACGATTTACTTTGTCATTGTTACTTTCAGACACTTTTGCTGAGCAAGGAGGGACTTTTAAAATTTGAGGGATTACATGTGTCTTTTATAAATCCCTTTTAAATGAAAGGGTCACTAACCATCCCACTTCATCATTTCAAAAGATGGGATAGCAGGAGGAGGGCTTCTTGGACCTGCAGTCCACCGGGTTCACGTTCAGATGAGCCTGGGGTTGCATCTATTAACACTACGGTTCCTTTGTACGATAATGAAACCTATTATGGCTTTGCCACGAAATATTACAAATTAATAAATAAATAAAGAAAGAAATAATAATAATAACAACAACAATAATAATAATAATAATAATAATAATAATAATAATAATTAATAATAATAATAATAATAATAATAATAATAATAATAATAACAACAACAACAACAATAACAAATAACCTGCAATAGACATAACAAATCCCCAAGTAAAGGATGCTCGGGAATCTCCCATACCAACCAGAATACTGCCCTCAGAAAGGCGTGCAGTTAAACGCCTGGTTCCTCACCCAGCCAACCAAAGAAACAGAGGAGCCAAGGAACCAACCAACCATTAAAGCCAAATTGGTCGTTTTAGTCCCTTCTCTAACGTCCACTTAAGGGGCCCCAAATCCCTCATCTCAGGGGACCCTTTGCCCATCTGAGGGAGACAGAAAACGTGACGGGGAATGTAAGGGACGGGATATACATTTGGGAATTTTTTTATATACATTTTTCCCAGCTAAAAGTAAAACGATTTTATTCTCGGAGGGAGCTAGAGCTGTTTTTCGAAAATTGTTATCCTGATCTGAATAAAATTTGTCCGGAAAACACCATTAACAGCCGAAAAAAAAAAAAAAGCGAAAAAATACATCTTCATGAAGGAAGGGTTAAAGACCAGTTGATCGTTTTAGTCTCTCCAACATCATTTGCGTGCCCTAAATCCCTCATCTCAGGGGACCCTTTGGGCATCTAAAGGAGGAAAAAAAAAAAGGGGGGGGGGCATGGATAATATAAACGAAAACCGTGCCCTGTGAGGTGACTGGATTTTTTGTTTTTCTTATCTTTGTTGTTGTTGATGATGTAGTGTAATTGTTCGAAGCTCATCTGATCCGTGAACCCAGTGGACTGCAGGCTGAACCCGACCTTTTTCTACAGTCCAAATCCAACTTCCAGGGGATTGAGAGAGAGCTGAAGGACGTTTATATAGCCAGGCAGTGAAGCCGCTCGGTTATATCGGTGCCACCACATAAGGGAGTTTCACTCTCTCTCTCTACCATCTAATCTCCGCTGTACGGAAAGTCACTCCTAAGTTTGATAAAACTGTCTGACTAGAACTGACTACAAATGATACCTATAAATCATGTTAACGTTTTGGTTCCTGTAACGTAACTGGGTCAATCTTGCCACCTTCAAACGATTTTTATCCAACTTAGGTAGGATTTCAAGCAGTTAAGGGGCTAATTCAGAGTTTTTCAAATCTCTATCCCTTTCTAATAAAAAGTCTCCTCTTGGCTGAAGAAGGTCGTCTGAAACAGTAAAGATAAACAAAAAAATGAAAGAAAGAAAGAAAAGAAACGAAAAAGCCATAGGACTGAAGGGATTAAGCTATTTTTGTGTTCCTTCTAGCCTTTCCAATTTTAAACAACAATCTAAACTGAGAAGACCGTCTGAAAATAACAAAAATAAAGAAAATAAGTCAGTGAAAGTTTTAAGCTGAATATAATCGCCTAATGGAGGAAAGAATGAAACAGAAATTAAAGGTGAATAAACTCGTCTGGAGAGAGAGAGAGAATAAAAAAATCAGGTCATAGGATTGAAAGGGTCAAACTAAATTTTTAAAAAGTCGAGTACAGGAAATAAATTACAAACAACAACTCCCTAAATCACGTCAAGCTTTACGACTGAGCCAAAAATATCAAAACTCTAAAAAAATGGTCCACTCCTAAAAATATTTCACTCGGGCGTTTTTCAAAATGCACTTCCCTCCACGCGCAGAGTAATTAAAAAGGGGAATGTCGGCGTTTAGTGTGCATTGCCTGCCATCTGTCTCTCTGTCTCTCCATTTGTCTGTTGCTATCTATCTGTCTATCTCTCAGCGTTTAGTGTTCATTGCCTGCTATCTGTCTGTCTCTCCATTTGTCTGTTGCCATGAATCTGTGAACTTGTCTGTTTAGCTGTCTGTGAATGAAGAAATGAATGAATGAAAGCATGTATTAGAGAGAGAGAGAGAGAGAGAGAGAGAGAGAGAGAGAGAGGGGGGGGTGCGTGCTTGATGAATGGACCACTGCCTCCGTTACATCTCGTCCGCTGCCGTCCGGAATAATTTATCAGGGGGCGTGAATGAAGGAGAGAGAGAAAAAGTGAGAGAGTGAGAAAAAAAAAAACAGGTGCAAGGGTTCTGATAATTGGGAAAACAGGAGAGAGAGAGAGAGAGAGAGAGAGAGAGAGAGAGAGAGAGAGAGAGAGAGGGGGGGGGGACAGAAAAGGGGTAGGGAAAAATACTAAGAACTTGGATTGGGTTAAAATATACAGAAAATACAATAAATACAGAGAATATAAGGAGTGGGGGGAAAGGAGGAGAGTTATAGTAAAAGATAGAAGTCAAGAAGGAGAGAGGGAGTTCAAAAACGGAAACAGAGGAGAAAAGCACGAAGGATAGGAAAATAAAGGGGTCAGTAGGAGAGAAAAATTAGAGGGACACTGGAGAGAACAAATCAGAGAGTATGGAGCTAAAGGAAAGAGGTTTAGGAAGAGAAAATGACAATGTGTGGAGAAAGCAATAGGAACAGGACGGAATGTGAGTGTTGGGTAGAAGATAAGTATGTGTGAGAGAAAAATGAGAGATAAATGAGAGGAGAAGAAACAGTGAGAGAAATAAGAGCGAGATAAAAAGCAAAAACCAGGAGTATGTTAAACGAAAAAGAGAAAACAGGAGAAAGATGAGAGAGAGAGAGAGAGAGAGAGAGAGAGAGAGAGAGAGAGAGAGAGAGAGAGAGAGAGAGAATGATAATGGGAGCGACTTTACCCACATCGTCTCCCTAGTGAAAAATAATAACGTGTAACTGATTTTTTGGGATGAGAAATGAAAATCTAAATCATAATTGTACATAAAAATTTCCACTCCCTTCTCGACCCATCCCCTGGCTTAAAATTATATAGCGCTCCTCTTCCACTCCCTCAGGTGCTTTCTCGTGTGTTGTGGGAAAGGCCTAGTCAGCGATATCAGTATCTAACTTGAATCATTTACTCATCTTTTACTCCCACTGCCATTTCCACGCCCACAACAGCAGACTGAGCCGTTCCCGAAACACATCGGAGTGCTATTTACGGGCCAACCTCTATTTCAACAATGACCCCAATGTTATTTTCTAACATGAAGTGATAATTGAAAGCTACGCAAAACCAGGACGTGCAAAGAGAGAGGTGCAATATCCAAGGCTCATATCACAGACTGAGGTTGCAACTACACAGGAAGCACATTCCTCCATTGCACATTTCGTCTGCTATGCACGTCTTATAAGTCTGTGCTCAGAATATTGTTGGAGGCAGCGCACGATAGTAACAACATGGAGTCAAATGAATCAGACAGAGAAAGCATGAGAGAAATGAGGAAAGGCCGGGAGAAAGAGAAAAGTTGAGGCAGTGGCGGAGATTTGGCTGGTGAGAGAGAGAGAGAGAGAGAGAGAGAGAGAGAGAGAGGGAGGAAGGGAGGGGGTTGCGTGCTTGATGAATGGACCACTACCTCCGTTACATCTCGTCCGCTGCCGTCCGGAATAATTTATCAGCTGGCATGAATGAAGGCAGCCAGCAACGTCCGTCCGGTTCGAGCAGAATTTCATGTCATAATTTAATGTCCCTCGGCCAACCAGTCTGCAACATTTTCTACTTGCGTCAGGCGAAATGCAACACCACTCACGAATATTGCAGGCCTTGAGGAAGAGAGCGACTATGATTACTTAGCAGCCATTGAGATGAGGCGAGCAAGAAATAGATTAAATTAAAAGAAAGTGGTTTATGGATGGATGAACTGCTGTTATAAATTAGGAAAGAACTGGAATGACTGGGGTTTACCTCAGCGATGCCTGGTTATGTTTGGTTTAAAACAGCTTTGGTTTAGGTTAGCAGTAGTCACTGCGCAGCCTGCATGGCCCAGACACCATCCGACGCTGTAATTTACGGCTCACAGTACGAGTATATGTATGTATGTATACATGTACTATATATATATATATATATATATATATATATATATATATATATATATATATATATATATATATATATATATATATATATATATATATACCGAATTGAAGTGGTTAGATACAACAATAATTAACCCCTACAGTAAAAGAGATATTTCTTAAGTTGAGCACAGTCATCAGGACGCAGCAAGAAAAAGAACAATACGTCCTCGAAGTGAAAAGGCTAAATAATACAAGTCTCACTTCCTCTGAAACATACTCGTATCTACACATTCCGCTAATTAACCAGGAGAATTCAGTTGTCAACACACACACACACACACATACTCTCTCTCTCTCTCTCTCTCTCTCTCTCTTTCGGATCTCCCAAATTAGATTAAAACCTCTTGAAAGCCATCGAAATTGTTTAAAACCCGGCCCACCCTGGGAGGTAATTAGAGAACCAGTATTATTAAGGCAGAGTGTTTGATCTTCTGGGCTTGCAAATTTACGAGAGAGTGAGTGAGAGAGAGAGGGCTGTTTGATCGAAAATAAAAATCTGGGAGTCATTTTAAGAGAGAGAGAGAGAGAGAGAGAGAGAGAGAGAGCACCCTTTGTGGAAGAAAGGACTACCAGAGAATTTAGATACCAGCGAAGTTCAATGCTCTCTCTCTCTCTCTCTCTCACACACACACACACACACACACACACACACACACACACACACACACTTCCACCCCTCTCTCTTGATCTTTTTCTCACCCCACACACACCCTCCTAATTGAAGCCTTTGTGAACCAGAGGTAGGTCTGCCACTTTATCCACCAGCATACACACACACACACACACACACACACACACACACACACACACACACACTTTCTCTCTCTCTCTCTCTCTCTCTCTCTCTCTTTCTCTTTCTCCTAATCGAAGCCTCGTCTGACCAAAGGAAGGCCTGCAATTTAATCTGCCTCAGCACTCCTCCAAACTCTCCAAACATTCTTTGGAGGGAAGGAGAAAAGGAGAGAAGCAGGAGGGATGGAAGAAAGATGAAGGGAAGGAGGAAGTATGATGGGAGGGAGAAGAGAAAACGGTGAAGGATAGAGGAAAGGAGGAAGGATACAAGAGAAGAAGGGAATGAGGAGGGAAGGAAGGATTTAAGTGGGAAGGAAGAAGGAAAGGAAGGAAGCAATGAGGCGATAAGGAAGGAGGAAGAGAAGGACGAACTGCAGAGAGAAAGGAGCCTGACGAAGGAAGGAAGGAAGGATGGAAGGAAGGAAGGGAGGAAGGAGTACGGAGGGATGATGTATAATAATATGGAATAGTAACTTTGCTATAACGGTAATTCAGGTGAAGCTTGGCAAGAACCCTTTTTAGGCTACTCTAATTTAAGACGGTGTTGAGGAGGTGGAATTTTTCTGCTCAACCTTAGTGTCGTATTTTTGGTGGCACAGGCGGATTCGTAACATCTCTTCGTCGGCGATTGATCTTCCATGGTAGCCTACTCATTCGGATTCTCTTGTAGATTATTTATATTTTCGTAATATCGACGAAGCTTGTGTCAGAAACATATATGGGGATTTAGGGGTGCAATGTTTAGAATAAATCGCTAAGGAAGAAGAGCTAGGAAATCTTAAAAGCCACTTAAAATAACAGTTACGGAATTCACTATATCATTCTGGTGTAAGTCTACTGAATATAATTTAAGTTAAAAAAAAAAAACTCAGTAATTATTCCATCACCTTTTCAGTTAATCAACGGGTTTGGGAGAATCTTTGAGTGACTCTGTTACAATTATTAGACAGACACAGACAAATAGAAAAAAAAAGACGGACATGGACCAAAATAGAAATGCGTCGTTTTTAATAATACTGGTAACGGCGAAGGGAGTAATTTAGATTCTTAAAGCGAGGCGATTACAGCCTATTAGGCGGGAAGACAAAAAGACGGACATGATGGAAATAGAAACGAGTCAGTGCTAAATTAAAGACTTAGAAGGAAGTGACTGTGATCTGAGTTAATTAGAGAAAATTTAGTAAAGAAATTGAGTGAGGGAAAGAGGGTGAGGGATGAGAAGGAAGTGTGGGGGGACCGTTTCCTTGCACATCAGGAGTTGTAATGAAAAGGCAAGGGAGAAATTTTGAGCCGTTTGGGAGGGAGGAGTGATATGCGTGGATAATGAGAAAAGAAAGTAGAAGAAAAAATGGAAGGAAATGACAGAGATGGTGGAAATACTAGCTGAAAAAAAGAAGGCCAAAAAGATTATGTATATCTGTCTGTCTTGAAGGGGTGAACTGAGAATGTGGAATTACGGGCATTTACTGACTGGCGAAGTGGAGAGTGACTGACTGACTAACTGACTGACTGACTGACCGACTGACTGACTGAATGAATGAATGGATGACTAAGTGAATGAATGACCGACTGACTAATTGACTGAATGATTGCATGTCTATCTGCCCTCCTGCCTGCCTGCTTGCCTGCCAGATCGACCGACCGACCAACTAACCAAATGACTGGCTGACTGTCACTGGAAGCCTGTGTGGATATTGACAACGAACAGGTGAGCCATTAGTGGGATGAGGCTGCCACGAGAGAGAGAGAGAGAGAGAGAGAGAGAGAGAGAGACAGACAGACAGACAGACAGACAGAGACAGAGACAGAGACAGAGACAGAGAGACAGACAGACAGACAGAGACAGACAGACAGAGACAGAGACAGAGAGACAGACAGACAGACCAAAAATAACAATATAATTCGTTTTTATTTCTAAATATTCCTGCCCAACATTCATACATACACGCCCTCACCTACATTATTTTATTTTTCATTCACCCAGTTTAAAGTTTCGACAGCCTAGCCTACTCGATTCAGAAGAGGTGAGGTGGAGGGTGCTGGAGGGGGATGAAGGAGGCTGGAGGATGAGCCTGTTTGTAAATGTTAATCCCGGCCGTGATCAAGGGTGTGGGGGTATTGGGTGTGGCTGGTTTTACTCATTGTCTCTCTGCCATTTTCCCTGCACTTCTTCCTGTACTTATATCTGTGTGTCCTTTCATTTATCTCTCTGTGTCCTCTTCTCCCCGTCCACTTCTTTACCATGTTCCTTTAAGTGTGTCTCTGTGCTTTCTCATTTACCGATATCTCTTCGTGTCCCCTTCCAATGTCCTGTTTTTTTTTTGTTTTTTTTCATTGTTCCTGTATGTATATCTATGTGTCCTTCCATTTACCTCTCTTTCTCCTCTTCCCCCTGTCCTCATCTTTACCAGTGTTCCTATATTTGTGTCTCCTTTCATTTATCTCTCTGTGTCGTGGTCCTACCTCATTTTCCCCTGCCTTTCCTCTTTTCTATCCTTCTATCTTACACGTTGGTTAAATCTAAGAAGAAGCAGTTTTTTTTTTTTAACAGATTATCTCGTTACGGGCTAATAGGCAACATGTTATCTATTCCACCTATGTACTTCTATGTTTTCATTACCTGCTTTCTCTTTATTTCTGTCTTTATCTTTCCATGTTCTCTAATTAATGTCTTGTTGTTCTCCCTACCTCCTTTTCTGCCTCTTCCAGTTTTCTCGTCTCCCTCCCATTCTTCCTGTGCTACTCTCTCTCTCTCTCTGCCCTTTTCTCTACGTCCTTTCCTTTATCGCTCCTTTTCTCTAGTACCAACCTCTCACTCTTCCTTGTTTGTCTCTGCTATCTTCTCTGCCTTTCTCCGTTCATTCCTGTCTTACTCTCCTCCCCCACAACGTTCCTACACTTATTTTCTCTTTCACCTTTCTACCTTGCCTCTGTTTCCTCCCTTACAATGTTCCTATGCTTATTTTCTCTTTCCTCTTTCTTCTTTGTCTCTTACCTCCCTCACAATCTTCCTCTATTTATTTTTCTATGTCCTTACCTCCATTTCTTTATCTCTGTCTCTCCCCCTTCCTCCCACTCTTTCTGTAATAATTATATCTCTATGCTCCTCCCTCCCTTCTCTTCTTTCTCCCTGCTTCTCTTACCTCCCTCCCACTCTTCCTATATTTATCTCTCTCAGTCACCCTCCTTACCCTTTACCTCCCTTTCCTTATCCCTCTCTCTCTCATACCTTCTTTCCATTCCCCATCCCTTTCAGTTTTTATTGCCCTTTATTATCACCATCATCATCATCATCACCATTATTATTATTATTATTATTATTATTATTGTACGTACACCTAAAGTGGTCAAGTGGGGGAACAAACAGCCACAAAGTAATTACTGACCAAGCAAAACATGCACAAACCTAAGTTCCAATCGCTTGAGAATTCTCTGTACCCATTATAGCATTAGGAAAAGCATTCAAGATTTTAGGGAATGAATAAAACACCTTCGTATTATTGTGTAGTATATATAAAGCGTGAGAAAAGGACTAATTATTGAAGATGAATAAATATGACTTCCTTTCGTTTTCATACCTTTTTAACCTTCCATCTCTTACCTGTCTTTATCATCGTTGTCACTGTCCCCTTCCATTTTTCCCCACTTTTTGCTCTTCCTATTCCCCCTACCTCTTTCCCACCCCTTTTATCATCTCGCCCCTGTCCCCACCCCCTCCTGCACCCCTCCACCTTCACCTCCACCCCTCCCCACCTTCACTCTTCCCTCTCCTCCACCCCTCCTCCACCTTACTTCCTCCCTCACTTCCACCCCCTGCCTCCTGTGAGGCCTGGTCGATGATGGCACCGGTGAATTAATAGGGTGACTGCCGTGGTGGACATCAGGGGGCAGGCGAGTAGGGGGTAGGCAAGGGGTAGGCAGGGAGGTCGGCAGGGAGGAGGAAGGGTAGTAGGAAGGTTGGAAAACAATGAGGTAGGTAGGCAGGTAAGAAGGAAGGTATGCACGCAGGTAGGATGAAAAGGAAAAGAGGAGCAGGGAATGGATATGAAAAAAAAAAAAAAAAAAAAAACTTGAGAATGGAAGACAGTCGTGAAGGTAAGCAAGAAAGGAAGAAAGAAGGGAGGAAGGGAGGTAGAAAGATAGGATGGAGAGAAAAAAGCACAGGAAGGAAAGAAAGAAGGCAGGCAGGAAGTACAGGAAGAAGGTAGGAAGGGAAAGAGAAAAGGGAAAGAGGAAGGTAGGAAAGAAGACAAGAGGAAAGTGAAGTGAGAAGAGAGTAAGTCGGACAGGAAAGGAGAGAGAAAAAAACACGAAGAAAGGTAGGCAGCAAGGTAAACGAAAAGCAAAAATGCTAGGAAGGGGAGTAAGCAAGCAAGCAAGCAAGGAAACAAGCAAGCATTCAGACAAGGAGGCAGGCAGGCAAGCAGGCAGGCAGGCACAGAGGTGAGAAGGGAGGGGGTGAATGAGAGAGACTGACAGCCAGATTGAAGCTATTCCTGGCCCTGGACATTAAGACTTTATGTTGTCGTCATTACGTGGACCCCTCGTCACCGTTATTGGCATCGTTAGCCAGCCTCCTTTGAGCTGCCCTAATGGATCCTTTGTGTTGTCAGGGAAGAATGGTGGTGGTGTAACAGTGAGTGCTACATACTATTTCCTCAGGCGACTTAGGTGTAAAAAAACTGTCGCTTAGTTGTATAATATTCCTCCGCCAGACCAAAGAATGGTGGTGACTTTCTGTGTATGTCGAACCTGTTGCATCTTATATTCCTCCTGTTACAACACAAAGTTTAAAGGAATTCCAGGATAGATGCGGGATTTATTTGGACAGTCTCAAACCCTGTATTATCTGGATCAAAGTCGGAGCTTACACTTAAACTTGAGTAGGATTTTGCGAGATTGTTTAGATCACTGGTCTAGACTGGAAATCAACCTTATGCGTGAGAAAGAGTGGTAAAGATGTCAGTGTCAGCTCATTTGTCAGTGTTTGTAGGGGAAACTGGCGGTAACATGATGATGATGATGATGATGATGATGATGACTGATGATGACTGTAATGATGATGACTGATGATTGATGATGATAATGAAGTCTCCACCAAAGCATGGGGGCAATTCCAGCCAGATGTTAAGAATACAGAATATAAAGGTACTGTAAATGAACAATTGAGTCATGATGCACAACCAGTACATCTCTTCACCACATTTTTTCCATCTATTTTCTCCACATTGTATACTAACCCTTACTCCACTTCATTCTTCCACCTCTTTTCTTACTCCACTTTTTCTACGTTTACTCCATCCTCCACCATAATCCCCCTCCCCATTTTTCTACCCCTTCGTCACCCATGTACCTGAGTCGCTGTTGGCCTCTTGAATCAATGGGGCGAGTACCAGGGTGGCGGGGAGAATGGACACGCAGGGGGACAAGACTGGGAGAGAGGGGGGAGGGAGAAAAGAAGGAAAAGGGAGGGGAATAGAAGGGAGAGAGAAGGGGAGGGTGAGGAAAGAAGGGAAAGAGGAGGGGGAAAGAAAGGAAAGAGGAGGGGGAAAGAAGGGAAAGAGGAGGGGGAAAGAAGGGAAAGAGGAGGGGGAAAGAAGGGAAAGAGGAGGGGAAAAGAAGGTAATGAAGGGGGGTGAGGAAAGAAGGGAAAGAGAGAGGGGGGGATAGAAGGGAAAGAAGAAGGATAAAGAGAGACAGAAGAGAAAAGTGAGAGTAAGGAATTAAAAGAAGTGAGGGAAGAGAGGATGCAGGATATGAAAGGAGGGAGGGAGAGAGAGAGAGAGAGAGAGAGAGAGAGAGGGAGAGAGATCAAACTGATGATAAGTATCTTACAAGGAAGAGTTCACATTCTAGTTCGTAAGCACTCATGGGTATTACTGTGTGCCTATATAAATGCTAATTCATATAACTGTGGCAATTTTTGGTATATATTTTTGTGTCAGCAGTATTTACAACACTGAAACCACTTACTGTCTGGTGGTCTATAGGGTTAAGGAATTTCAACTGGATGTGATCCACGAAAGGTTAAATATAAGAGGGAGTTGGGGCCGAAAGCAACTGTTTGACTTCTTTTGAGCGGAGGACACCTGTAATCTGGTGTA
The DNA here is from genome assembly GCF_032717465.1 of Coenobita brevimanus. Lineage (NCBI taxonomy): Eukaryota > Metazoa > Arthropoda > Malacostraca > Decapoda > Coenobitidae > Coenobita > Coenobita brevimanus. The sequence goes on along the minus strand of NC_137027.1, from coordinate 8,424,443 downwards.
TGGATTTTTTGTATTTAATCTGTTTTGCCCTCTTCTGTTCATCTTCCGTAAAAAAAATAATAATACTCAAGGAAAAGCGACTAGTTATTCTGGCCTTAAATGCCTGGTCTGCTTAGCCTCTCCCCTGGGCTCTACGGTCTTTTTTTTTCCCCGAGTCTCTACCATTTCAGATAAACGTAATGCGTATCTGTTTACATAGGCGGCTGTTCGGGCCAGCAGTGCACGTAGGCTATCCATTTCACTGATTTGTAGGTAGCGTGTTCCTGCCACCGTTGTAAGCTGCTCCTGTTGGCTTAGATTTAACGTTATGCATTGCAAACGAGATATTCCTTGTGTTATGCCTAGCTGTGATTTATTTCGTTACACTAAATTATAGAGTTGAGTTTGTTTCCAGTGTCGTTTGTCTTCAGTCTTTGGCTTGGGTTCTTGACAACTCCTATAACAGGGACTTAACCATCACCACGACCGCCACCACCACCACCACCACACCACCACCATCATCATCATTAACAAGCAAATAAAATAGGGAGGAGACACAAGCACCATAACAGCAACACAAAAACAAGAAGCAATAGGCAGCCATCATCATTACTAAACAACAACAATAGGCACCCATCATCATTATTAACAACAATAGGCAGCCATCAACACTACTAAGCAACAACAGCAGCAGCAACAACAGCAGCAGCAGCAACAGCAGCAGCAGCAACAGCAGCAACAACAATATCAACTACAACAACAACAACAACATCATCATCAACAGTAACAATTTAACAATAAACAACAAAAATAAACAGCAGTACCAGGCAAAGATAACCATGGATGAGCAACAAATATCAACAAGCACCACAGCAGCAGTGCTTGCACCAAAAGTTTTGCAAAGCCAGAAATAGCAGAATCAACAGCAACAACCAGATACAAGCAAACACTACAACAAATAACCACCATCACTATCACCACCACCACAACAAAAAATCAGAGCAATGTTAAAGTACTACCATCGCTATCAAAACCACCCCAAAAACATTATCAGCATCAACAAACCGTACAAAAATAACACAAATATCAGCAACAAAAACAACACTAGCAAACACCACCAAACAGAAGCAGCAAATAAAGGCACACCACCACCACCAGCACAACAACACAGTCATCCATATCGGCGGGTGTATCTGTAAAACATATTGACCAAGCTTGAACTCCGATACGTATCAGGGATTTGAAACGATAAATTTTATAAACTGAGCTTCGGCTGACATACGCCTGTGGGAGTTTTAATACATATATATATATATATATATATATATATATATATATATATATATATATATATATATACACCGATGATCGTGGATTGCGTTGGTGTAGCGGGGAATTATTAACTGTACTCCTTCTATTGTAACTTGGCCTAAAATTGCCGGCTTTCGATCTTCACTGTTGGATGTGACATGAGATTACATTTAGAATATGGTGCAATACTCTCTCCCTGCTAGGGAAAGAAAGTAGAACAAAAGGAAATGAACGCTGAGACTCTCAGCCAAGTTAAGGTAAACGGAAGATTTTATCCTCATCATAATCTTAGTAATAGCATTCTGTGCTTATAATTTCTTTTTTTACATTACTCATCTTTATATCTCCCATCCTTTAAACTTTTCGTCATTCAAAGCACTTAGACATAAAAAAAGAGAACTACCTAGAGTAATCTTTTATTGTCTGGTATTCACTTGGAAAGGCTAATATCACAAGTTTTTTGGTCATAAGAAATCCTAGCGGGATTTATAGAAAAAGCTCTTCATAGCTCACGAGGCTCCAACAGCACACCGGTCAAGATGTTGCTGATCAAATATTCACAAGTGTGGGGCTTGGCTGGCCTTAGTTCTCGTTTGGTTCTCGCCTGCTTCTTGCTGGGTTCACTCTATGTGCCTGCTGCCAGGGCCGTGTGAAGGCAATGTCTACCCAGTGGTGGCGACACAAGGCCAAAATTTTTAAATTCCTTTTATTAATTTTCAAAACCAATTATTTTTTTTTTCGATTTCAGCATATATATATATATATATATATATATATATATATATATATATATATATATATATATATATATATATATATATTGCCAGACGCCTCAATCCCGTTTGGGGTGGCCACAAACAAATCGCCTCCAAGTCGCCCTGTCCCCCGCCATTTCACTCCCCTGCTCCCAACTCACACCCTCCTCTCTCATATACCTCTCCACCCCATCTCTCCATCTCATCCTCGGCCTACCCCTCCCACTTTCCCCCTCCACCTCACTCACATACACTCTCTTCGTCAGTCTTTCACCCTCCATCCTCTCCACATGGCCAAACCACCTCAGTGTGTTCCTCATAACGCTTCCTATTACATCCACATCCACACCACAACGCTCCTTTATATCCTCATTCGTCAGCCTGTCTCTCCATGTGACTCCACAGGCTCCTCTTAAATAACTCATTTCCACGGCTCTCACTCTTGACTTGTGTCCTTCCAACAACGTCCAAGCTTCACTTCCGTACGTTAGAGTTGGTATCACAATACTGTCATGTAGTAACTTTTTCACTTCCATGCTCACTTCCCTGTTTCTTATCACTGTTTTCAAAGAACCAGCAACCTTTCTTCCCTGCTGTACCCTTTCAAGCACTTCACCCTCCAAACCTCCATCTTTACTCATCACACTACCCAAGTACTTAAACATACTCACATTTTCCAATTCCTCACCATCCAACCTCGCTGTACATTCACTGACTTCACCTCTCTCAAAGACCATCACTTTACTCTTCCCTACATTCACCTTTAGATTCCGTTTCTTACACACTCTCTCAAACTCATCCACCAAGCCTTCCAGCTCCCCTTCGTCTTCACTCAACAACACGGTATCATCTGCAAACAACAGTACAGGGAGTTTCCAAACACTATCCTCTCTCACCAGGGCCACTCCAACATCCACTACCCTACCTTGTACCTCTTTTATTACCCCATCCATGTACAGATTGAACAACCATGGAGACATGACACATCCCTGTTTCAACCCAACTTTCAAAGAGAAAAATTCACTTAGTTCACCATCCACACGCACTGCAACCTTCGCACCATCGTACATACTCTTCACAGCATTCAACAACTTCCCATCTATTCCATATATTCTTAACACTTTCCACAATCCTAGTCTATCCACCCTGTCATATGCTTTCTCCAAATCCATGAAAGCCGCATACAACTTCTTTCCCTTCTCTAGAAACTTTTCCACTAAAGATCTGAGAATGAATCTCTGATCTACACAACCTCTTCCCTTCCTAAAGCCTCCCTGTTCTTCTCCAACTAATTCCTCTGTTCTTTCTCTAACTCTCTCAATAACTATCCTACCATACACTTTTCCTATTATACTAAGAAGACAAATGCCCCTATGATTACCACACACTTCTTTTTCCCCTTTTCCTTTGTACAAGGGAATAATTATACCTGACTTCCAATCCTCCAGGACTCTACCTTCCTCCCAGGCCAATCTGCACATCTTCCACATCCATTCTACTACTATCTCTCCCCCATGCTTCATCATTTCACCACACACTCCATCAATTCCTGGGGCTTTCCCTGATTTAACTTTCTCCATTGCTTCCACAACTTCTATCCTACTGATTTCTTCCTGTCTTCTCACCTCCCTCCTTCTTCCAGCCATTCCCCAGCCACTTATACTCGCATTACTTCCATCCTCCACGTTCAACAATTCCTTAAAGTGTTCTCTCCATCTGCTCACTTTTTCTCCCTTCTCCACTAGTAATCTACCATTTTTATCTTTCACTCCCCTGCTAACTTCACTTCCACCCTGTCTTAGTCTTTTCACCTCTTTCCAGAACATTTTCTTACAGTCCCTCCACTTTACACTCAAATTCCTTCCAAATTCCTCATCCACTCTCTTCTTACTCTCTCTTACTAATCTTTTCACCTCTCTCTTTCTTTCTACATATAACTCTCTCTTCCGCCTCTCAACTTCTTCCACGCCCCTATTTCTCATCCATTCATTGTATGCTTTCTTCTTTTGTGCCACAGCCCGTTTCACCTCTTCAGTCCACCACGCTGTTCCTTGCACCCCCTCCGTCTTCTCTTCCTTCCACACACCACATCACATGCTGCACATATTTCTTCTGTAAATATTCTACACACACCTTCCACGTCCCCCATCTGCTCCAACTCATATTTGCCCAATCGTTCCTCCACTTCTCTCTTATACTCTGCCTTTTCCTCATCCTCTTGTAACCTTTCCACTCTCCTTGCAACTACT